>NW_022261985.1:11053260-11071866 GCF_002021735.2 Oncorhynchus kisutch | reverse complement strand
GTAATAATATCTCCACTAATTGTTTTGTTGTTGGGATAAGAGCCCCATAGGCGGCCATTCCTCTTTCTGACACTGTGGTGTTTTTGACCTTTCTGCCATAGGTTAATGTGGAGGACCGCAACGTTAGCCAGTCCAGAACACAATTCACAAGGCTTGGGCGACTACATTGTTTATAACGTATACCGGGGGTATTTCAAAATCCCGCGGGCTGTGGGGGGTGCGTGCTCACGCCACTGTTTATAGCTATAAATTTAGTATAATATAAGACATCTAAGATGTGTCAAATAAATGATATCCAGATCAGGGCTCCAGCTATGCATTTGGTTTGCTAACTTTCTAGCTAAGTGGCTAAATTTCAAGATCAAACTGCTTGGTTACAGCAGAGATATTCTAGTCTGAGTAACAGTCTCTCCAGCTGACATTCCAGTCCTTGCCACTTCTCGTCATGCCACCAACAGACTGGCCTTTCTGCCCTAGTCAGCCCCGAACATTCTATCATTAATGAGCTTGAGAGAGAACAGAGGAGTTGATCCTGATTCGAGAACCGTCACAGCTATCCTCCAATCATAACGATTATCCCAAAAATCACTCTTTTTGTTTTTCTCCTCCACAGAACATGTTGTTATCAGGTTACTAAGCCACTGTTTTTCTCCTCCACAGAACATGTTGTTATCAGGTTACTAAGCCACTGTTTTTCTCCTCCACAGAACATGTGTTATCAGGTTACTAAGCAACTGTTTTCTCCTCCACAGAACATGTTGTTATCAGGTTACTAAGCCACTGTTTTTCTCCTCCACAGAACATGTTGTTATCAGGTTACTAAGCCACTGTTTTTCTCCTCCACAGAACATGTTGTTATCAGGTTACTAAGCAACTGTTTTTCTCCTCCACAGAACATGTTGTTATCAGGTTACTAAGCAACTTTTTTTCTCCTCCACAGAACATGTTGTTATCAGGTTACTAAGCCACTGTTTTTCTCCTCCACAGAACATGTTGTTATCAGGTTACTAAGCAACTGTTTTTTGTTGGTCCAGATGAAACCAGTCTGTCAAATAGTTTCTAGCTCAAATCTAAATTCTCAAACTAAATAAACACAGCAATTCCAACCCAAAACCTCTTCGCTTTGATTTTAAGCCTGAAAATAAACAAGTCGCCGAGACAACAGCTACATGTTTATTTTTGGCTTTGTTATTGTTCTAAATTCAATTAACGAGGCTCCCCGTGATGTCACGGAACATATTCATGTTATTGTTCTAATTCAATTACGAGGCTCCACGTGATGTCACGGAACATATTCATGTTATTGTTCTAATTCAATTAACGAGGGCTCCACGTGATGTCACGGAACATATTCATGTTATTGTTCTAATTCAATTAACGAGGCTCCGTGTGATGTCACTGAACATATTCCTGTTATGTTCTAATTCAATTAACGAGGCTCCGCGTGATGTCACGGAACATATTCATGTTATTGTTCTAATTCAATTAACGAGGGCTCCACGTGATGTCACGGAACATATTCATGTTATTGTTCTAATTCAATTAACGAGGCTCCATGTGATGTCACGGAACATATTCATGTTATTGTTCTAATTCAATTAACGAGGCTCCACGTGATGTCACGGAACATATTCATGTTATTGTTCTAATTCAATTAACGAGGCTCGCGTGATGTCACGGAACATATTCATGTTGTGTCCATCAACTCTACCGTAAATCCAGCTGCATATTGAACGTAAAGAGTGGAATATTAACTAGAGACTGGTAACCAGACTAGATAACCAGACTAGATAACCAGACTAGATACCAGACTAGATAACCAGACTAGACCAAGGAGTGGAATATTAACTAGAGACTGGTAACCAGACTAGATAACCAGACTAGATAACCAGACTAGACCAAGGAGTGGAATATAACTAGAGAAACTGGTAACCAGACTAGATAACCAGACTAGACCAAGGAGTAGAATTAACTAGAGAAACTGGTAACCAGACTAGATAACCAGACTAGACCAAGGAGTGGAATGTTAACTAGAGAGACTGGTAACCAGACTAGACCAAGGAGTGGAATGTTAACGAGAGACTGGTAACCAGACTAGATAACCAGACTAGACCAAGGAGTGGAAAGTTAACTGTAGATACTGGTTACCAGACTAGATAACCAGACTAGACCAAGGAGTGGAATGTTAACTAGAGAGACTGATACCAGACTAGACTAAGGAGTGGAATGTTAACTAGAGACTGGTAACCAGACTAGACCAAGGAGTGGAATGTTACCTAGAGAGACTGGTAACCAGACTAGACCAAGGAGTAGAATGTTAACTAGAGACTGGTAACCAGACTAGATAACCAGACTCTACAGAGTGATAGTGTTGTGGACTCTACAGAGTGATAGTGGTGTGGACTCTACAGAGTGATAGTGATGTGGACTCTACAGAGTGATAGTGGTGTGGACTCTACAGAGTGATAGTGGTGTGGACTCTACAGAGTGATAGTGGTGTGGACTCTACAGAGTGATAGTGCTGAGGACTCTACAGAGTGATAGTGGTGTGGACTCTACAGAGTGATAGTGATAGTGGTGTGAACTCTACAGAGTGATAGTGCTAGTGGTGTGGACTCTACAGAGTGATAGTGGTTGTGGACTCTACAGAGTGATAGTGGTGTGGACTCTACAGAGTGATAGTGATAGTGGTGTGGACTCTACAGAGTGATAGTGATAGTGGTGTGGACTCTACAGAGTGATAGTGGTGTGGACTCTACAGAGTGATAGTGGTGTGGACTCCACAAAGTGATAGTGGTGTGGACTCTACATAGTGATAGTGGTTGTGGACTCTACAGAGTGATAGTGGTGTGGACTCTACAGAGTGATAGGGGTGTGGACTCTACAGAGTGATAGTGCTGAGGACTCTACAGAGTGATAGTGGTGTGGACTCTACAGAGTGATAGTGATAGTGGTGTGAACTCTACAGAGTGATAGTGATAGTGGTGTGGACTCTACAGAGTGATAGTGGTGTGGACTCTACAGAGTGATAGTGGTGTGGACTCTACAGAGTGATAGTGATAGTGTGTGGACTCTACAGAGTGATAGTGGTGTGGACTCTACAGAGTGATAGTGGTGAGGACTCTACAGAGTGATAGTGTTGAGGACTCTACAGAGTGATAGTGTTGTGGACTCTACAGAGTGATAGTGTTGTGGACTCTACAGAGTGATAGTGTTGAGGACTCTACATAGTGATAGTGGTGTGGACTCTACAGAGTGACAGTGATAGTGGTGTGGACTCTACAGAGTGATAGTGTTGAGGACTCTACAGAGTGATAGTGTTGAGGACTCTACAGAGTGATAGTGTTGAGGACTCTACAGAGTAATAGTGTTGTGGACTCTACAGAGTGATAGTGTTGAGGACTCTACAGAGTGATAGTGTTGAGGACTCTACAGAGTGATAGTGTTGTGGACTCTACAGAGTGATAGTGTTGAGGACTCTACAGAGTGATAGTGGTGTGGACTCTACAGAGTGACAGTGATAGTGGTGTGGACTCTACAGAGTGATAGTGGTGTGGACTCTACAGAGTGATAGTGGTGTGGACTCTACAGAGTGATAGTGGTGAGGACTCTACATAGTGATAGTGTTGAGGACTCTACAGAGTGATAGTGGTGAGGACTCTACATAGTGATAGTGTTGAGGACTCCACAGAGTGATAGTGGTGTGGACTCTACAGAGTGATAGTGTTGAGGACTCTACATAGTGATAGTGTTGAGGACTCTACAGAGTGATAGTGTTGAGGACTCTACAGAGTGATAGTGTTGAGGACTCTACAGAGTGATAGTGTTGAGGACTCTACAGAGTGATAGTGTGGTGGAGGATGACTCATATATCTGAGGTGGTCAATGCGCTGATAGCCTCCAGTTATAGACTCCATACTGTTGTTCCATCAACATCCCACTGTAGTAATCAATCTGAGTCGTGTCTAGAGAGAGACTACTGCTCTACACAACTGCACTTATATCTGCAAGGCATAAGAAAAAGTTTAGTTTAAAAATGTTTTACTTAAGAGGATACAGAGTACAGACCCTCAGAGGGAGTCATATAAACATAGTTACTAATGGAGTCACTACTGAGGCAGAGTACTGCTAAACAGAGATACTAATGGAGTCACTACTGAGGCAGAGTACTGCTAAACAGAGATACTAATGGAGTCACTACTGAGACAGAGATGCTAATAAACAGAGATACTAATGGAGTCACTACTGAGGCAGAGTACTGCTAAACAGAGATACTAATGGAGTCACTACTGAGACAGAGTACTGCTAAACAGAGATACTAATGGAGTCACTACTGAGACAGAGTACTGCTAAACAGAGATACTAATGGAGGTCACTACTGAGACAGAGATGCTAATAAACAGAGATACTAATGGAGTCACTACTGAGGCAGCGTTGTAGTTAACAGAGATACTAATGGAGTCACTACTGAGACAGAGTTGTAGTTAACAGAGATACTAATGGAGTCACTACTGAGGCAGTGTGGTAGTTAACAGAGATACTAATGGAGTCACTACTGAGGCAGCGTTGTAGTTAACAGAGAAACTAATGGAGTCACTACTGAGGCAGTGTGGGTAGTTAACAGAGATTACTAATGGAGTCACTACTGAGGCAGCGTTGTAGTTAACAGAGAAACTAATGGAGTCACTACTGAGACAGAGTTGTAGTTAACAGAGATACTAATGGAGTCACTACTGAGGCAGTGTTGTAGTTAACATATATACTAATGGAGTCACTACTGAGGCAGAGATACTAATAAACAAAGATACTAATGGAGACAGAGATACGAATGGAGTCACTACTGAGACAGAGATACTAATAACAGAGATACGAATGGAGTCACTACTGAGACAGAGATACTAATAAACAGAGATACTAATGGAGTCACTACTGAGACAGAGATACTAATAAACAGAGATACTAATGAAGACAGAGATACTAATAAACAGAGATACTAATGGAGTCACTAATGAGGCAGAGGATACTAATAAACAGAGATACTAATGGAGACAGAGATACTAATGAAGACATAGATACTAATAAACAGAGATACTAATGGAGACAGAGATACTAATGAAGACAGAGGTACTAATAAACAGAGATACTAATGGAGTCACGACTGAGGCAGAGATACTAATAAACAGAGATACTAATGAAGACAGAGATACTAATGAAGACATAGATACTAATAAACAGAGATACTAATGGAGACAGAGATACTAATGAAGACAGAGGTACTAATAAACAGAGATACTAATGGAGTCACGACTGAGGCAGAGATACTAATAAACAGAGATACTAATGGAGTCACGACTGAGGCAGATATACTATTAAACAGAGATACTAATGGAGACAGAGATACTAATGAAGACAGAGATACTAATGAAGACAGAGATACTAATAAACAGAGATACTAATGGAGTCACTACTAAGGCAGAGATACTAATAAACAGAGATACTAATGGAGTCACAACTGAGACAGAGATGCTAATAAACAGAGATACTAATGGAGTCACTACTGAGGCAGAGATACTAATAAACAGAGATACTAATGGAGTCACGACTGAGTTGTTGTAGTTAACAGAGATACTAATGGAGTCACTACTGAGGCAGAGATACTAATAAACAGAGATACTAATGGAGTCACGACTGAGTTGTTGTAGTTAACAGAGATACTAATGGAGTCACTACTGAGGCAGAGATACTAATAAACAGAGATACTATGGAGTTGTTGTAGTTAACAGAGATACTAATGGAGTCACTACTGAGACAGAGATACTATAAACAGAGATACTATGGAGTTGTTGTAGTTAACAGAGATACTAATGGAGTCACTACTGAGACAGAGATACTAATAAACAGAGATACTAATGGAGTTGTTGTAGTTAACAGAGATACTAATGGAGTCACTACTGAGGCAGAGATACTAATAAACAGAGATACTAATGGAGTTGTTTGTAGTTAACAGAGATACTATGGAGTTGTTGTAGTTAACAGAGATACTAATGGAGTTGTTGTAGTTAACAGAGATACTAATGGAGTTGTTTGTAGTTAACAGAGATACTATGGAGTTGTTGTAGTTAACAGAGATACTAATGGAGTTGTTGTAGTTAACAGAGATACTAATGGAGTTGTTGTAGTTAACAGAGATACTAATGGAGTCACTACTGAGGCAGAGATACTAATAAACAGAGATACTAATGGAGTTGTTGTAGTTAACAGAGATACTAATGGAGTTGTTGTAGTTAACAGAGATACTAATGGAGTTGTTGTAGTTAACAGAGATACTAATGGAGTCACAACTGAGACAGAGTTGTAGTTAACAGAGATACTAATGGAGTCACTACTGAGGCAGAGATACTAATAAACAGAAGATACTAATGGAGTTGTTGTAGTTAACAGAGATACTATGGAGTTGTTGTAGTTAACAGAGATACTATGGAGTTGTTGTAGTTAACAGAGATACTATGGAGTTGTTGTAGTTAACAGAGATACTATGGAGTTGTTGTAGTTAACAGAGATACTATGGAGTTGTTGTAGTTAACAGAGATACTAATGGAGTTGTTGTAGTTGACAGAGATACTATGGAGTCGTTGTAGTTAACAGAGATACTATGGATGCCTCTCTTAGCCAGGGGGGCTTATATATATTGGCAGCACTTAAAGTGCTCATTTAATGTCTACATGTAGTGACTGTGAAGACCTATAGGTACAGTCCTTCCTCTGCACAACAGACAGTTTTACTGTAGGATGAAAGAGTTAGCTGTGTGTGTGTGTGTGTGTGTGTGTGTGTGTGTGTGTGTGTGTGTGTGTGTGTGTGTGTGTGTGTGTGTGGTCAAAGGATCTGTCCCAAGTGGCCCCCTGTCTATCTATTAGAGCTGACTACTGAGATAACACACTTAAAGTGAGAACCCCCCCTGGCACAAGAAAACTAACTTCTGAAAACGTAACATTATATATATATACACACACACACACACACACACACACACACACACACACACACACACACACACCACTAGTCCCTTTCCATTTCCAATGGCTGTGTGGGCTTTAGTTCAGAGCAGAAAAATCCCTGGTAGCGTTGGTGTCGTAACATGTAACACAGCTCTGTGCGTGTGTGTGTGCCCTGTGGAGCATGATGCTGTGCTCTGCGCTATCAGAATGGGGTTGGATGTTCTCTGTCTGTCTCAGTCCTCCATTCTGCCTGGTTCTATCTGGGAACACAACAACAAACGACTGTGTTTCCAAATCACTCACACACACACACACACACACACACACACACACACACACACCACACACACACACACACACACACACACACACACACACACACACACACACACACACACACACACACACACATCAACACCACAAACAAACAGGTTCCCTCTCCCATTTTGAGAAGGGGGAGAGGTTTATCTCCCATTTAGAGAAGGGGGAGAGGTTTATCTCCCATTTAGAGAAGGGGGAGAGGTTTATCTCCCATTTAGAGAAGGGGGAGAGGTTTATCTCCCATTTAGAGAAGGGGGAGAGGTTTATCTCCCATTTAGAGAAGGCGGAGAGTGTTCCCTCTCCCATTTTGAGAAGGGGGAGAGGTTGAAAGGGGTTTGTGGATTGCCTATGTATTCTAAGAATGGATTTATTTATCTGTGTCCCAAATGGCATAATATTACTCATAGGGCTCCAGTAAAACATAGGGCACTATATATAAGAAATAGGGTGCTACTGGTGCTTCCAGGACAGTGTTGAGGGTACAGGTGATAGATGGAGAGTCAGAGGTGCAGCACTGAAACACTTAAGAGGAGGATGGAGGGCCAACTCAGTCATGTTAACATTGCTCTCTCTCTCTCTCTCTCTCTCTCTCTCTCTCTCTCTCTCCCCCCCCCCCCCTCTCTCTCTCTCGCCCCCTCTCTCTCTCTCTCTCTCTCTCGCTCTCTATCTCTCTATCTCTCCCTCTCTCTCTCTCTCTCTCTCTCGCTCTCTATCTCTCTCCCCCCCCCTCCCCCTCCTCTCTCCTACTCGCTGCCCCCTCTCTCCTCTCTCTCTCTGCTCTCTTCGCTCTCTATCTCTCTGATCTCTCCCTCGTCTCTCATCTACTCTCCTCTCTCGCTCTCTATCTCTACTATCTCTCCATCTCTATCTCTCTCTCTCTATCTCTCTCTCTCCTCTCTGCTCTCTCTCTCTCTCTCTCTCTCTCTCTCTCTCTATCTCTCTCTCTCTCTATCTCTCCCCCCTCTCTCTGCTTTATCTCTCTCTCTCTCTCTTTCCCATCTCCTTCTCTCTCTTCTTCTCCCTCCCCCACCCCCCCCTCTCTCTCTCTCTCTCTCTCTCTCTCTCCTCTCTCTCTCTCTCTGCTCTCTCTCTCTCTCGCCTTCTCTCCGTCCCTCTCCCTCAGTCCCTCTCTCATCTCTCCTCTCTCATCTCTCCTCTCTTTCCTCCACCCCCCTTTCGTTTCTTCTCTCTACCCCCCCCTCTCTCTCCCCGCCTCTCTCTCTCTCCCCTCTCTCTCTCTCTCCCCCCCCTCCAGTTTTGGCACTGTGTTGCTTGAGGAGCTGTGCATCTCTGAGCTGGTCTACCTGTGTGTTAATCTCTGAACTGGTCTACATGTGTGTTAATCTCTGAGCTGGTGTATGTGTGTGTGGTGTACAGATTCCACCCAATCAAAGGGATCCTGCTGTGTCCCTGTGTGTTTCTCTTAATGTCAGAGATAGAAGGACTCTTCCACATTAAAGCTGACTTCAGACTCAAGTGACTGACTGGTGACCCAGTATGACATGATAACATAGAGAACGACTGGTCTAGATGTAACTGCATGGTGACCCAGTATGACATGATAACATAGAGAACGACTGGTCTAGATGTGACTGCACGGTGACCCAGTATGACATGATAACATAGAGACTGACTGGTCTAGATGTGACTGCATGGTGACCCATTATGACATGATAACTTAGAGAACGACTGGTCTAGATGTGACTGCACGGTGACCCAGTATGACATGATAATTTTAGAGAGCCTCGACTTCGGGCGATGTCATTTACAAAATAGCCTCCAACACTCTACTCAACAAATTGGATGCAGTCTATCACAGTGCCATCCGTTTTGTCACCAAAGCCCCATATACTACCCCCTGCGACCTGTATGCTCTCGTTGGCTGGCCCTCGCTTCATACTCGTCGCCAAACCCACTGGCTACAGGTCATCTACAAGTCTCTGCTAGGTAAAGTCCCCCCTTATCTCAGCTCACTGGTCACCATAGCAGCACCCACTCGTAGCACGTGCTCCAGCAGGTATATCTCTCTAGTCACCCCCAAAACCAATTATTCCCAATTACCTCTCCTTCCAGTTCTCTGCTGCCAATGACTGGAACGAACTACAAAAATCTCTGAAACTGGAAACACTTATCTCCCTCACTAGCTTTAAGCACCAGCTGTCAGAGCAGCTCACAGATTGCTGCACCTTTACATAGCCCATCTGTAAATAGCCCATCCAATCTACCTCATCCTCATACTGTATTTATTTATTTATCTTGCTCCTTTGCACCCCAGTAGCTCTACTTGCACATTCATCTTCTGCACATTCTACCATTCCGGTGTTTTTAATCGCTATATTGTAATTATTTCGCCACTATGACCTATTTATTGCCTACCTCTTCTATCCTACCTCATTTGCACACACTGTATATATGTTGTTCGAACTGCTTTGCTTATCTTGGCCAGGTCGCAGTTGTAAACTTGTTCTAAACTAGCCTACCTGGTTAAATAAAGGTGTTCTCAACTAGCCTACCTGGTTTAAATAAAGGTTTCTCAACTTATTTACCTGGTTAAATAAAGGTTTCTCAACTAGTCTACCTGGTTAAATAAAGGTGCTCAACTAGCCTACCTGGTTAAATAAAGGTGTTCTAACATAGTCTACCTGGTTAAATAAAGGTGTTCTCAACTAGCCTACCTGGTTTAAATAAAGGTGTTCTCAACTAGCCTACCTGTTAATAAGGTGTTCTCAACTAGCCTACCTGGTTAAATAAAGTGTTTCAACTAGCCTACCTGGTAAAATAAAGGTGTTCTCAACTGCCTACCTGTTAAATAAAGTGTTCTCAACTAGCCTACTGGTTAAATAAGGTGTTCTCAGACTTGCCTACCTGGTTAAATAAAGGTGTTCTCAACTAGCCCTACCTGGTTAGATAAAGTGTTCTCAACTAGCCTACCTGGTTAAATAAAGGTGTCTCAACTAGCCTTACCTGGTTAAATAAAAGTGTTCTCAACTACCGACCTGGTTAAATAAAGGTNTGTGTGTGTGTGTGTGTGTTGTGTGTGTGGTGTGTGTGTGGTGTGTGTGTGTGTGTGTGTGTGGTCAAGGATCTGTCCCAAGTGGCCCCCTGTCTATCTATTAGAGCTGACTACTGAGATAACACACTTAAAGTGAGAACCCCCCCTGGCACAAGAAAACTAACTTCTGAAAACGTACATTATATATATATACCACACACACCACACACACACACACACACACACACACACACACACAACACCCATGTCCCTTTCCATTTCCAATGCTGTGTGGGCTTTTAGTTCAGAGCAGAAAATCCCTGGTAGCGTTGGTGTCGTAACATGTAACACAGCTCTGTGGCGTGTGTTGTGCCCTGTGGAGCATGATGCTGTGCTCTGCGCTATCAGAATGGGGTTGGATGTCTCTGTCTGTCTCAGTCTCCCATTCTGCCTGGTTCTATCTGGGAACACAACAACAACGACTGTGTTTCCAAATCACTCACACACACACACACACACACACACACACACACCACACACCACCCACACACCACACACACCCACACACACACACCCCACACACACACACACACCACACCACACACATCACACACAAACAAACAGGTTCCCTCTCCCATTTTGAGAAGGGGAGAGGTTTTATCTCCCCATTTAGAGAAGGGGGAGAGGTTTATCTCCCATTTAGAAGGGGGAGAGGTTTATCTCCCATTTAGAGAGGGGAGAGGTTTATCTCCCATTAGAGAAGGGGAGAGGTTTATCTCCCATTTGAGAAGGCGGAGAGTGTTCCCTCTCCCATTTTGAGAAGGGGGAGAGGTTGAAAGGGGTTTGTGGATTGCCTATGTATTCTAAGAATGGATTTATTTATCTGTGTCCCAAATGGCATAATATTACTCATAGGCTCCAGTAAAACATAGGGCACTATATATAAGAAATAGGGTGCTACTGGTGCTTCCAGGACAGTGTTGAGGGTACAGGTGATAGATGGAGGAGTCAGAGGATGCAGCACTGAACACTTAAGAGGAGGATGGAGGGCACTCGTCATGTTAAACATTGCTCTCTCTCTCTCTCTCTCTCTCTCTCTCTCTCTCTCTCTCCCCCCCCCCCCCCCCTCTCTCTCTCTCGCCCCTCTCTCTCTCTCTCTCTCCTCTCGCTCTCTATCTCTCTATCTCTCCCTCTTCTCTCTCTCTCTTCTCTCGCTCTCTATCTCTTCTCCCCACCCTCTCTCTCTCTCGCCCCCCTTCTCTCTCTCTCTCTCTCTCCCCTCCCCCCTCCCCCTCTCTCTCTTCTCCCTCTCCCTTCGCTCTCTATCTCTCTATCTCTCCTCTCTCTCTCTCTCTCTCTCTCTCTCGCTCTCAATCTCTCTATCTCTCCCTCTATCTCTCTCTCTCTATCTATTCTCTCTCTCTCTCTCTCTCTCATCTCTCTCTCTCTCTCTCTCTCCCCTCTATCTCTCCTCTCTCTCTATCTCTCCCCCCCTCTCTCTCTTTATCTCTCCTCTCTCTCTCTTTCCCATCTCTCTCTCTCTCCTCTCCCTCCCCCCCCCCTCTCTCTCTCTCTCTCTCTCTCCTCTCTCTCTCTCTCTCTCTCTCTCTCTCTCTCTCTCTCTCTCCTCGCTCTCTCTCTCCCTCTCCCTCTATCCCCTCTCTCATCTCATCCTCTTCCATCTCTCCTCTCTTCCTCCACCCCCCTTTCTTTCTCTCTCTACCCCCCCCCTCTCTCTCCCCCCATCTCTCTCTTCTCCCCTCTCTCTCTCTCTCCCCCCCCTCCAGTTGTGGCACTGTGTTGCTTGAGGAGCTGTGCATCTCTGAGCTGGTCTACCTGTGTGTTAATCTCTGAACTGGTCTACATGTGTGTTAATCTCTGAGCTGGTGTATGTGTGTGTGGTGTACAGATTCCACCCAATCAAAGGGATCCTGCTGTGTCCCTGTGTGTTTCTCTTAATGTCAGAGATAGAAGGACTCTTCCACATTAAAGCTGACTTCAGACTCAAGTGACTGACTGGTGACCCAGTATGACATGATAACATAGAGAACGACTGGTCTAGATGTAACTGCATGGTGACCCAGTATGACATGATAACATAGAGAACGACTGGTCTAGATGTGACTGCACGGTGACCCAGTATGACATGATAACATAGAGACTGACTGGTCTAGATGTGACTGCATGGTGACCCATTATGACATGATAACTTAGAGAACGACTGGTCTAGATGTGACTGCACGGTGACCCAGTATGACATGATAATTTAGAGAGCCTCGACTTCGGGCGATGTCATTTACAAAATAGCCTCCAACACTCTACTCAACAAATTGGATGCAGTCTATCACAGTGCCATCCGTTTTGTCACCAAAGCCCCATATACTACCCCCCTGCGACCTGTATGCTCTCGTTGGCTGGCCCTCGCTTCATACTCGTCGCCAAACCCACTGGCTACAGGTCATCTACAAGTCTCTGCTAGGTAAAGTCCCCCCTTATCTCAGCTCACTGGTCACCATAGCAGCACCCACTCGTAGCACGTGCTCCAGCAGGTATATCTCTCTAGTCACCCCCAAAACCAATTATTCCCAATTACCTCTCCTTCCAGTTCTCTGCTGCCAATGACTGGAACGAACTACAAAAATCTCTGAAACTGGAAACACTTATCTCCCTCACTAGCTTTAAGCACCAGCTGTCAGAGCAGCTCACAGATTGCTGCACCTTTACATAGCCCATCTGTAAATAGCCCATCCAATCTACCTCATCCTCATACTGTATTTATTTATTTATCTTGCTCCTTTGCACCCCAGTAGCTCTACTTGCACATTCATCTTCTGCACATTCTACCATTCCGGTGTTTAATCGCTATATTGTAATTATTTCGCCACTATGACCTATTTATTGCCTTACCTCTCTTATCCTACCTCATTTGCACACACTGTATATATGTTTGTGTCGAACTGCTTTGCTTTATCTTGGCCAGGTCGCAGTTGTAAACTTGTTCTCAACTAGCCTACCTGGTTAAATAAAGGTGTTCTCAACTAGCCTACCTGGTTAAATAAAGGTGTTCTCAACTATTCTACCTGGTTAAATAAAGGTGTTCTCAACTAGTCTACCTGGTTAAATAAAGGTGTTCTCAACTAGCCTACCTGGTTAAATAAAGGTGTTCTCAACTAGTCTACCTGGTTAAATAAAGGTGTTCTCAACTAGCCTACCTGGTTAAATAAAGGTGTTCTCAACTAGCCTACCTGGTTAAATAAAGGTGTTCTCAACTAGCCTACCTGGTTAAATAAAGGTGTTCTCAACTAGCCTACCTGGTTAAATAAAGGTGTTCTCAACTGGCCTACCTGGTTAAATAAAGGTGTTCTCAACTAGCCTACCTGGTTAAATAAAGGTGTTCTCAACTTGCCTACCTGGTTAAATAAAGGTGTTCTCAACTAGCCTACCTGGTTAAATAAAGGTGTTCTCAACTAGCCTACCTGGTTAAATAAAGGTGTTCTCAACTAGCCTACCTGGTTAAATAAAGGTGTTCTCAACTAGCCGACCTGGTTAAATAAAGGTGTTCTCAACTAGCCTACCTGGTTAAATAAAGGTGATCTCAACTGGCCTACCTGGTTAAATAAAGGTGTTCTCAACTAGCCTACCTGGTTAAATAAAGGTGATCTCAACTGGCCTATCTGGTTAAATAAAGGTGTTCTCAACTTGCCTACCTGGTTAAATAAAGGTGTTCTCAACTAGTCTACCTGGTTAAATAAAGGTGTTCTCAACTAGTCTACCTGGTTAAATAAAGGTGTTCTCAACTAGCCTACCTGGTTAAATAAAGGTGTTCTCAACTGGCCTACCTGGTTAAATAAAGGTGTTCTCAACTAGCCTACCTGGTTAAATAAAGGTGTTCTCAACTAGCCTACCTGGTTAAATAAAGGTGTTCTCAACTAGCCTACCTGGTTAAATAAAGGTGTTCTCAACTAGCCTACCTGGTTAAATAAAGGTGTTCTCAACTAGCCTACCTGGTTAAATAAAGGTGAAATATAAAGAAAGAAATAACGACTGGTCTAGATGTGACTGCATGGTGACCCAGTATGACATGATAACTTAGAGACTGACTGGTCTAGATGTGACTGCATGGTGACCCAGTATGACATGATAACTTAGAGACTGACTGGTCTAGATGTGACTGCATGGTGACCCAGTATGACATGATAACTTAGAGACTGACTGGTCTAGATGTGACTGCATGGTGACCCAGTATGACATGATAACTTAGAGACTGACTGGTCTAGATGTGACTGCATGGTGACCCAGTATGACATGATAACTTAGAGACTGACTGGTCTAGATGTGACTGCATGGTGACCCAGTATGACATGATAACTTAGAGACTGACTGGTCTAGATGTGACTGCATGGTGACCCAGTATGACATGATAACTTAGAGAACGACTGGTCTAGATGTGACTGCATGGTGACCCAGTATGACATGATAACTTAGAGAACGACTGGTCTAGATGTGACTGCATGGTGACCCAGTATGACATGATAACTTAGAGACTGACTGGTCTAGATGTGACTGCATGGTGACCCAGTATGACATGATAACTTAGAGACTGACTGGTCTAGATGTGACTGCATGGTGACCCAGTATGACATGATAACTTAGAGAACGACTGGTCTAGATGTGACTGCATGGTGACCCAGTATGACATGATAACATAGAGAACGACTGGTCTAGATGTGACTGCATGGTGACCCAGTATGACATGATAACTTAGAGAACGACTGGTCTAGATGTGACTGCATGGTGACCCAGTATGACATGATAACTTAGAGAACGACTGGTCTAGATGTGACTGCATGGTGACCCAGTATGACATGATAACATAGAGAACGACTGGTCTAGATGTGACTGCATGGTGACCCAGTATGACATGATAACATAGAGAACGACTGTTCTAGATGTGACTGCATGGTGACCCAGTATGACATGATAACATAGAGAACGAGCAGCTCTCTGCTCTCGATGTGCAGTGAACTCTGTTTATCACGGAGAGACTCTGGTAACCAAGGCTGGTAACCAAGGCTGGTAACCAAGGCTGGTAACCAAGGCTGGTAACCAAGGCTGGTAACCAAGGCTGAGCTTCATGTTCACTTTCATGTTGTTTAAGCAGGTATTTGCTTTTGTTATCATTTTTATATTCCTGGTTAGTATCTCTGTCCTGGTTATTATCTCTGTCCTGGTTATTATCTCTGTCCTGGTTATTATCTCTGTCCTGGTTATTATATCTGTCCTGGTTATTATCTCTGTCCTGGTTATTATCTCTGTCCTGGTTATTATCTCTGTCCTGGTTATTATATCTGACCTGGTTATTATCTCTGTCCCGGTTAGTATCTATGTCCTGGTTATTATCTCTGACCTGGTTATTATCTCTGTCCTGGTTATTATCTCTGTCCTGTTTATTATCTCTGTCCTGGTTATTATCTCTGTCCTGGTTATTATCTCTGTCCTGGTTATTATCTCTGTCCTGGTTATTATCTCCGTCTGGATTATTATCTCCTGCTGGGTTATTATCTATGTCCTGGTTATTAACACACACACACACACACACACACACACACACCACACATCCCTCAGGAGTATGATATGTCTGTCTGCAGGGAGAGTGATGGTGCTGTAGGCAGAGTAGAGGCCTTATCAATTCTCCTGCTAGAGAGTTCTGAAAACAATGATGTTGACTCCTACACTGTGTTCTGCTACTGCTGCCCTGAGATAACGCTGTTATCATCCATGCGTCTCTACCTCTCAGAGATAACTCTGTTATCATCCCTGCGTCTCTACCTCTCAGAGATAACTCTGTTATCATCCCTACGTCTCTACCTCTCAGAGATAACTATGTTATCAGCCCCTCTCCCACCACCCCAGCCCTAGTCCCATCTCCAGTATAGTTATCTCCCTCTCTCCCCTCTCCCTCTCTCCCCTCTCCCTCTCCCCATATCCCTCTATTCCCTCTCTCCCCTCTCCCTCCCCTCTTTCCCCTCTCCTCCCCTCTCCCCCTCTCCCTCTATCCCTCTCCCCACCACCCCAGCCCAAGTTCCATCACCAGTAAAGTTATCTCTCTCTCCCATCTCCCTCTCTCCCCTCTCCCTCTCTCCCCCTCTCCCCCCCAGCCCTAGTCCCATCTCCAGTAAAGTTATCTCCCTCTCCCCCTCTCCCCCCCCTCTCTCCCCCTCTCCCCCACCACCCCAGCCCTAGTCCCATCTCCAGGGAAGCTTTCTTTATTGAGTCTGACACAAAGTGACTCGCGGAGTGAGCCCCTTAAAATTTAAGGGGCTGTAATCCCTGGACATCCCGCCTCACCACTCTGCTATCAGCTGAAAACAGTCAGGACACTCTACTGCATCACTCTCCTCTCGGCTGAAAACAGACAGGACACTCTACTGCCTCACCACTCTCCTCTCAGCTGAAAACAGACAGGACACTACTGCCTCACCACTCTACTATCAGCTGAAAACAGACAGGACACTCTACTGCATCACTCTCCTCTCAGCTGAAAACAGACAGGACACTATACTGCAATACTCTCATCTCAGCTGAAAACAGACAGGACACTACTGCCTCACCACTCTGCTATCAGCTGAAAACAGACAGGACACTATACTGCAATACTCTAATCTCAGCTGAAAACAGACAGGACACTATACTGCAATACTCTCATCTCAGCTGAAAACAGACAGGACACTACTGCCTCACCACTCTGCTATCAGCTGAAAACAGACAGGACACTACTGCCTCACCACTCTGATATCAGCTGAAAACAGACAGGACACTACTGCCTCACCACTCTGCTATCAGCTGAAAACAGACAGGACACTACTGCCTCCCCACTCTGCTATCAGCTGAAAACAGACAGGACACTACTGCCTCACCACTCTGCTATCAGCTGAAAACAGACAGGACACTACTGCCTCACCACTCTGCTATCAGCTGAAAACAGACAGGACACTACTGCCTCACCACTCTGCTATCAGCTGAAAACAGACAGGACACTCTACTGCATCACCACTCTGCTATCAGCTGAAAACAGACAGGAAACTACTGCCTCACCACTCTGCTATCAGCTGAAAACAGACAGGACACTACTGCCTCACCACTCTGCTATCAGCTGAAAACAGACAGGACACTCTACTGCCTCACCACTCTCCTCTCAGCTGGAAACAGACAGGACCCTCTACTGCCTCACCACTCTCCTCTCAGCTGAAAACAGACAGGACACTCTACTGCATCACTCTGCTATCAGCTGAAAACAGACAGGACACTCTACTGCATCACTCTGCTATCAGCTGAAAACAGACAGGACACTCTACTGCATCACTCTGCTATCAGCTGAAAACAGACAGGACACTACTGCCTCACCACTCTGCTATCAGCTGAAAACAGACAGGACACTACTGCCTCACCACTCTGCTATCAGCTGAAAACAGACAGGACACTACTGCCTCACCACTCTCCTCTCAGCTGAAAACAGACAGGACACTACTGCCTCACCACTCTGCTATCAGCTGAAAACAGACAGGACACTACTGCCTCACCACTCTGCTATCAGCTGAAAACAGACAGGACACTACTGCCTCACCACTCTGCTATCAGCTGAAAACAGACAGGACACTACTGCCTCACCACTCTGCTGTCAGCTGAAAACAGACAGGACACTACTGCATCACCACTCTGCTATCAGCTGAAAACAGACAGGACACTACTGCCTCACCACTCTGCTATCAGCTGAAACCAGACAGGACACTCTACTGCCTCACCACTCTGCTATCAGCTGAAAACAGACAGGACACTACTGCCTCACCACTCTGCTATCAGCTGAAAACAGACAGGACTCTACTGCCTCACCACTCTGCTATCAGCTGAAAACAGACAGGACACTACTGCTCTATTTCTCTTCATTATTCGTCCTGGCCAAATGGTTTCACAAATACAAACAGCACAGTACACACACACACACACACACACACACACACACACACACACACACTAGGGGTGATTTGCTCGTTGCGTGATGTGTTGGACTGTAAAGTGTGTGAGGTCATCTGCTCAGAATAAAGACCTCACCACATCCTCCCAAGGTGCAGTGCACCACTCTCCTGTCATGCTGATTGGGTTGGACAGTCTTTTTCTCCCTCTCTCTGCTAACAGAAACGTTGTAGCACACAGGCTTCTCCTCCGCTCCCTCTCTCTGCTAACGTGTGGAGTCTAGGGAACCACAGAAAGACACAGTGGTTTCTGACTAGCTGACTAGTC
>NW_022261985.1:10963260-11048260 GCF_002021735.2 Oncorhynchus kisutch | reverse complement strand
CTATGGACCGGCACTATGGACCGGCACTATGGACCGGCACTATGGACCGACACTATGGACCGACACTATGGACCGGCACTATGGACCGGCACTATGGACCGGCACTATGGACCGACACTATGGACCGACACTATGGACCGGCCCTACGTACGGCCCCACGTACGGCCCCACGTACGGCACTATGGACCGACACTATGGACCGGCACTATGGACCGACACTATGGACCGACACTATGGACCGGCACTATGGACCGACACTATGGACCGGCCCTACGGACCGGCACTACGGACCAGCCCTACGTACGGCCCCACGTACGGCACTATGGACCGGCACTATGGACCGACACTACGGACCGGCCCTACGTACGGCCCCACGTACGGCACTATGGACCGGCACTATGGACCGGCTCTGGTTAAAAATAGGGCACTATGAAGGGAATAGGGTGCCATTTGGGACGTAGTCTAGTAGTTCTGGTCCTCTGCCCTCCTCCAAGCCTTTTAGATGGGTCAACAGAAGACGGGAGCACCCAGATGGCTACTCTCTCTGTGCTCTTCCTCCCCCCTCTCTCTCTGTGCTCTTCCTCCCCCCTCTCTCTCTCTCTGTCTCTCTCTCGCTCTGTCTCTCTGTCTCTCTCTCTGTTTTTCTGTCTCTCTCTCTGTCTCTCTGTCTCTCTCTCTCTCTCTCTGTCATGATCTGCTCATCCTAACCTCTCTCTCTCTCTCTATCTGCACTTCCTCCTCTCTCGATCTGCACGTCCTTCTCTCTCTATCTCTCTATCTCTCTCTCTCTCTATCTGTCTCTCTCTGGTCTCTCTCTCTCTCTCTTTCTCTCTCTGGTCTCTCTCTCTCTCAGACCATTGAGTCATACACAGATTCTGGACTGACTGACTGGCACTGTGTGTGGGGTTATACAGGGCTGAGTGGTGCTTGTCTCTTCTCCAAGAGCCCTGCTGATTCCATCCCAGTCAGGCTGTATGGTCAGTCCTTGCCTGCTTGGCCCCTGCTGACCAGATCATGACACAGACAGGCTATGGGTTAGTGTAGGGCTGTCTGCTGGTAATGGTCAGTGCCCCGGGGAGGAGGGTTAGCAGAGAGAACTGCAACCGCTGTTATTGGAAGTGCAACAGTCACATGGTGCATCTGAGAAGACAGGTGCATCTCTCTCTCTCTCACAATGAGCAGCTGTTGATTTTACCACACACCAACCGCCACACTTCTAGGTCTGTTGATTTTACTGCACACCAACTGCGACACTTCTAGGGCCGTTGATTTTACCACACACGAACTGCCACACTTCTAGGTCTGTTGATTTTAATGCACACCAACTGCCACACTTCTAGGTCTGTTGATTTTACCACACACCAACTGCCACACTTCTAGGTCTGTTGATTTTCCCACACACCAACTGCCACACTTACTTCTAGGAATGTTCCATGGTGGGTCTTACTAAGGGGGTGTTTCCCACTGTGGCGTCGTGTAGGGCTGTTGTAGGGACCATATTACCGCCACACCGACAGTCGTAAGACAGGACCGCAGTCAAGTTCCACCTGATTGTTGTCACGGTAATCTCCTCTTCCACACTCAAGACATGCGTTGTTAGTATCCATATCGCTAACGACTCCATATCGCTTGTACTCTGGGCTATATTGTCAGGTCCTAATGGCCTGGTACTCAGGTCTCTATTGTCCCTCCATCAGGTCCTAATGGTCTGTTACTCAGGTCTCTATTGTTCTTCCATCAGATCCTAATGGTCTGTTACTCAGGTCTCTATTGTCCCTCCATCAGGTCCTAATGGTCTGTTACTCAGGTCTCTATTGTCCCTCCATCAGGTCCTAATGGTCTGTTACTCAGGTCTCTATTGTTCTTCCATCAGATCCTAATGGCCTGGTACTCAGGGCTCTATTGTCCCTCCATCAGGTCCTAATGGTCTGTTACTCAGGTCTCTATTGTTCTTCCATCAGGTCCTAATGGTCTGTTACTCAGGTCTCTATTGTCCCTCCATCAGGTCCTAATGGCCTGGTACTCAGGGCTCTATTGTCCCTCCATCAGGTCCTAATGGCCTGGTACTCAGGGCTCTATTGTTCTTCCATCAGGTCCTAATGGCCTGGTACTCAGGGCTCTATTGTCCCTCCATCAGGTCCTAATGGCCTGGTACTCAGGGCTCTATTGTCCCTCCATCAGGTCCTAATGGCCTGGTACTCAGGGCTCTATTGTTCTTCCATCAGGTCCTAATGGCCTGGTACTCAGGTCTCTATTGTTCTTCCATCAGATCCTAATGGTCTGTTACTCAGGGCTCTATTGTCCCTCCATCAGGTCCTAATGGCCTGGTACTCAGGGCTCTATTGTTCTTCCATCAGATCCTAATGGCCTGGTACTCAGGGCTCTCTTGTCCCTCCATCAGGTCCTAATGGCCTGGTACTCAGGGCTCTATTGTCCCTCCATCAGGTCCTAATGGCCTGGTACTCAGGGCTCTATTGTCCCTCCATCAGATCCTAATGGCCTGGTACTCAGGGCTCTCTTGTCCCTCCATCAGGTCCTAATGGCCTGGTACTCAGGGCTCTATTGTCCCTCCATCAGGTCCTAATGGCCTGGTACTCAGGGCTCTATTGTTCGTCCATCAGATCCTAATGGCCTGGTACTCAGGGCTCTATTGTCCCTCCATCAGGTCCTAATGGCCTGGTACTCAGGGCTCTATTGTCCCTCCATCAGGTCCTAATGGCCTGGTACTCAGGGCTCTATTGTTCTTCCATCAGGTCCTAATGGCCTGGTACTCAGGGCTCTATTGTCCCTCCATCAGATCCTAATGGCCTGGTACTCAGGGCTCTATTGTCCCTCCATCAGGTCCTAATGGCCTGGTACTCAGGGCTCTATTGTTCTTCCATCAGGTCCTAATGGCCTGGTACTCAGGGCTCTATTGTTCGTCCATCAGATCCTAATGGCCTGGTACTCAGGGCTCTCTTGTCCCTCCATCAGGTCCTAATGGCCTGGTACTCAGGGCTCTATTGTCCCTCCATCAGGTCCTAATGGCCTGGTACTCAGGGCTCTATTGTTCGTCCATCAGGTCCTAATGGCCTGGTACTCAGGGCTCTCTTGTCCCTCCATCAGGTCCTAATGGCCTGGTACTCAGGGCTCTCTTGTCCCTCCATCAGGTCCTAATGGCCTGGTACTCAGGGCTCTATTGTTCGTCCATCAGGTCCTAATGGCCTGGTACTCAGGGCTCTATTGTTCGTCCATCAGGTCCTAATGGCCTGGTACTCAGGGCTCTATTGTTCGTCCATCAGATCCTAATGGCCTGGTACTCAGGGCTCTCTTGTCCCTCCATCAGGTCCTAATGGCCTGGTACTCAGGGCTCTATTGTCCCTCCATCAGGTCCTAATGGCCTGGTACTCAGGGCTCTATTGTTCGTCCATCAGGTCCTAATGGCCTGGTACTCAGGGCTCTCTTGTCCCTCCATCAGGTCCTAATGGCCTGGTACTCAGGGCTCTCTTGTCCCTCCATCAGGTCCTAATGGCCTGGTACTCAGGGCTCTATTGTTCGTCCATCAGGTCCTAATGGCCTGGTACTCAGGGCTCTATTGTTCGTCCATCAGGTCCTAATGGCCTGGTACTCAGGGCTCTATTGTTCGTCCATCAGGTCCTAATGGCCTGGTACTCAGGGCTCTATTGTCCCTCTAACCACTCTGACATCAATGCAAATACAATCTAAAATCACATCAAACACGGATCATCCAAACAGTATCCTGCTTTTAAAACTCACCTCACTGTGATGATCAATGTGAAGAAAGAAGTTCAACAGCAGGTTGAACCTGAGTGGAACACATGGATGTTGTAGATGTTGTTTCTAGAATGTATAGATAGGCCTATACTGGATGGACTGGTTACCTGATGGGAGAGAATGTAAAGGCCTATACTGGATGGACTGGTTACCTGATGGGAGAGAATGTAAAGGCCTATACTGGATGGACTGGTTACCTGATGGGAGAGAATGTAAAGGCCTATACTGGACAGACTGGTTACCTGATGGGAGAGAATGTATAGATAGACCTATACTGGATGGACTGGTTACCTGATGGGAGAGAATGTAAAGGCCTATACTGGACAGACTGGTTACCTGATGGGAGAGAATGTAAAGGCCTATACTGGACAGACTGGTTACCTGATGGGAGAGAATGTATAGATAGGCCTATACTGGATGGACTGGTTACCTGATGGGAGAGAATGTAAAGGCCTATACTGGACAGACTGGTTACCTGATGGGAGAGAATGTAAAGGCCTATACTAGATGGACTGGTTACCTGATGGGAGAGAATGTAAAGGCCTATACTAGACAGACTGGTTACCTGATGGGAGAGAATGTAAAGACCTATACTGGATGGACTGGTTACCTGATGGGAGAGAATGTAAAGGCCTATACTAGATGGACTGGTTACCTGATGGGAGAGAATGTAAAGGCCTATACTAGATGGACTGGTTACCTGATGGGAGAGAATGTAAAGGCCTATACTAGATGGACTGGTTACCTGATGGGAGAGAATGTAAAGGCCTATACTAGACAGACTGGTTATCTGATGAGAGAGAATGTATAGATAGACCTATACTAGACAGACTGGTTACCTGATGGGAGAGAATGTATAGATAGGCCTATACTAGATGGACTGGTTACCTGATGGGAGAGAATGTATAGATATACCTATACTAGATGGACTGGTTACCTGATGGGAGAGAATGTATAGATAGGCCTATACTAGATGGACTGGTTACCTGATGGGAGAGAATGTATAGATAGGCCTATACTGGATGGACTGGTTACCTGATGGGAGAGAATGTATAGATAGGCCTATACTGGATGGACTGGTTACCTGATGGGAGAGAATGTAAAGACCTATACTAGATGGACTGGTTACCTGATGGGAGAGAATGTAAAGGCCTATACTAGACAGACTGGTTATCTGATGAGAGAGAATGTATAGATAGACCTATACTAGACAGACTGGTTACCTGATGGGAGAGAATGTATAGATAGGCCTATACTAGATGGACTGGTTACCTGATGGTCAGAGAATGTATAGATATACCTATACTAGATGGACTGGTTACCTGATGGGAGAGAATGTATAGATAGGCCTATACTAGATGGACTGGTTACCTGATGGGAGAGAATGTATAGATAGGCCTATACTAGATGGACTGGTTACCTGATGGGAGAGAATGTATAGATAGACCTTTACTAGACAGACTGGTTACCTGATGGGAGAGAATGTATAGATAGACCTATACTAGATGGACTGGTTACCTGATGGGAGAGAATGTAAAGGCCTATACTGGACGGACTGGTTACCTGATGGGAGAGAATGTAAAGGCCTATACTAGACAGACTGGTTACCTGATGGGAGAGAATGTATAGATAGACCTATACTAGATGGACTGGTTACCTGATGGGAGAGAATGTATAGATAGACCTATACTAGACAGACTGGTTACCTGATGAGAGAGAATGTATAGATATACCTATACTGGACGGACTGGTTACCTGATGCTACACTCCTAACTTTATAACCATGAGTCTGGGAGAGAATGTAAAGGCCTAGACGGTTGCTGTTGGTTTATTGATTAGTTGGGCGGCTTACAAAGTTAGTCTACAATTATAGTGAATTTGTATTTGATTTTCAATAGTCTACTAATTGGGGATTTTTTAAATATTTTGATAATTAATAGGCTGACACATTACCTTTAGCTATAGAATATTTCACCACCGTACGTGTCCATGTCATCCTCTCTTCTTCTTCGTTCCTTTCTCCAGCGTGCAGAGGAGAAGGGCCTGTCGACAGTTACATGAAGTATGTTTTAAGTTGTGAAGACATATTACGACGATCGACGTTCCCGAAACAGATTTCACTTGGTTATTCCAAAATGACACTCTCGAGTAGGAGAGCCCCACGGCATGCAGAGTTTGGGCAGAATATTGCCTGTCACGCAACGAGAGGCCGCCATGCTTCTAAGTGTTCTCGTAAGCCCAGACATGTCTGTGTATGATCCCATATGAAAGCCCAGTGTTGATGGTTGTGACTCATAAATGGAGGATCCCAGCTGTTACTAGGTATTTCTCAGCAGCTGATATTAAACACGTTGTGACCTTACTATTCTTTTATTTTCTTTATATATTTTGGTTCGGGTTCGGTCAGGGTGTGACATGGGTGATGTATGTGTTTTTTTGTTTCCCCTGTCTAGGGGTTTTGTATGTCTATGGGTGTTTTCACTAGTCTAGGTGTTTATGTAGGTCTATGGTTGCCTGGATTGGTTCTCAATTAGAGGCAGCTGTTTATCGTTGTCTCTCTGATTGGGAACCATATTTAGGCAGCCATATTCCTTGGGTATTTTGTGGGTTATTGTCTATTGTTAGTTGCCTACTTGTTTATATATATATATATATATATATATATGTGTGTTGTCTGTCCATCAGTTAGAAGGTCTGTCTGTGTGTCTGGGCAGTCATTGTGTGTTGTCTGTCCATCAGTTAGAAGGTCTGTCTGTGTGTCTGGGCAGTCATTGTGTGTTGTCTGTCCATCAGTTAGAAGGTGTGTCTGGGCAGTCATTGTGTGTTGTCTGTCCATCAGTTAGAAGGTCTGTCTGTGTGTCTGGGCAGTCACTGTGTGTTGTCTGTCCATCAGTTAGAAGGTGTGTCTGGGCAGTCATTGTGTGTTGTCTGTCCATCAGTTAGAAGGTCTGTCTGTGTGTCTGGGCAGTCACTGTGTGTTGTCTGTCCATCAGTTAGAAGGTGTGTCTGGGCAGTCATTGTGTGATGTCTGTCCATCAGTTAGAAGGTCTGTCTGTGTGTCTGGGCAGTCACTGTGTGTTGTCTGTCCATCAGTTAGAAGGTGTGTCTGGGCAGTCACTGTGTGTTGTCTGTCCATCAGTTAGAAGGTCTGTCTGTGTGTCTGGGCAGTCACTGTGTGTTGTCTGTCCATCAGTTAGAAGGTGTGTCTGGGCAGTCACTGTGTGTTGTCTGTCCATCAGTTAGAAGGTCTGTCTGTGTGTCTGGGCAGTCACTGTGTGTTGTCTGTCCATCAGTTAGAAGGTGTGTCTGGGCAGTCATTGTGTGTTGTCTGTCCATCAGTTAGAAGGTCTGTCTGTGTGTCTGGGCAGTCACTGTGTGTTGTCTGTCCATCAGTTAGAAGGTGTGTCTGGGCAGTCACTGTGTGTTGTCTGTCCATCAGTTAGAAGGTCTGTCTGTGTGTCTGGGCAGTCACTGTGTGTTGTCTGTCCATCAGTTAGAAGGTGTGTCTGGGCAGTCATTGTGTGTTGTCTGTCCATCAGTTAGAAAGTCTGTCTGTGTGTCTGGGCAGTCACTGTGTGTTGTCTGTCCATCAGTTAGAAGGTGTGTCTGGGCAGTCATTGTGTGATGTCTGTCCATCAGTTAGAAGGTCTGTCTGTGTGTCTGGGCTGTCACTGTGTGTTGTCTGTCCATCAGTTAGAAGGTGTGTCTGTGTGTCTGGGCAGTCACTGTGTGTTGTCTGTCCATCAGTTAGAAGGTCTGTCTGTGTGTCTGGGCAGTCACTGTGTGTTGTCTGTCCATCAGTTAGAAGGTGTGTCTGGGCAGTCATTGTGTGATGTCTGTCCATCAGTTAGAAGGTCTGTCTGTGTGTCTGGGCAGTCACTGTGTGTTGTCTGTCCATCAGTTAGAAGGTGTGTCTGGGCAGTCATTGTGTGTTGTCTGTCCATCAGTTAGAAGGTCTATCTGTGTGTCTGGGCAGTCACTGTGTGTTGTCTGTCCATCAGTTAGAAGGTGTGTCTGGGCAGTCACTGTGTGTTGTCTGTCCATCAGTTAGAAGGTCTGTCTGTGTGTCTGGGCAGTCACTGTGTGTTGTCTGTCCATCAGTTAGAAGGTCTGTCTGGGCAGTCACTGTGTGTTGTCTGTCCATCAGTTAGAAGGTCTGTCTGTGTGTCTGGGCAGTCACTGTGTGTTGTCTGTCCATCAGTTAGAAGGTGTGTCTGGGCAGTCATTGTGTGATGTCTGTCCATCAGTTAGAAGGTCTGTCTGTGTGTCTGGGCAGTCACTGTGTGTTGTCTGTCCATCAGTTAGAAGGTGTGTCTGGGCAGTCATTGTGTGATGTCTGTCCATCAGTTAGAAGGTCTGTCTGTGTGTCTGGGCAGTCACTGTGTGTTGTCTGTCCATCAGTTAGAAGGTGTGTCTGAGCAGTCACTGTGTGTTGTCTGTCCATCAGTTAGAAGGTCTGTCTGTGTGTCTGGGCAGTCACTGTGTGTTGTCTGTCCATCAGTTAGAAGGTGTGTCTGGGCAGTCACTGTGTGTTGTCTGTCCATCAGTTAGAAGGTCTGTCTGTGTGTCTGGGCAGTCACTGTGTGTTGTCTGTCCATCAGTTAGAAGGTGTGTCTGGGCAGTCATTGTGTGTTGTCTGTCCATCAGTTAGAAGGTCTGTCTGTGTGTCTGGGCAGTCACTGTGTGTTGTCTGTCCATCAGTTAGAAGGTGTGTCTGGGCAGTCACTGTGTGTTGTCTGTCCATCAGTTAGAAGGTCTGTCTGTGTGTCTGGGCAGTCACTGTGTGTTGTCTGTCCATCAGTTAGAAGGTGTGTCTGGGCAGTCATTGTGTGTTGTCTGTCCATCAGTTAGAAAGTCTGTCTGTGTGTCTGGGCAGTCACTGTGTGTTGTCTGTCCATCAGTTAGAAGGTGTG
Organism: Oncorhynchus kisutch; assembly: GCF_002021735.2. Lineage (NCBI taxonomy): Eukaryota > Metazoa > Chordata > Actinopteri > Salmoniformes > Salmonidae > Oncorhynchus > Oncorhynchus kisutch. The sequence continues at coordinate 11,039,573 of NW_022261985.1, read as the reverse complement.
TCTGGGCAGTCATTGTGTGATGTCTGTCCATCAGTTAGAAGGTCTGTCTGTGTGTCTGGGCTGTCACTGTGTGTTGTCTGTCCATCAGTTAGAAGGTGTGTCTGTGTGTCTGGGCAGTCACTGTGTGTTGTCTGTCCATCAGTTAGAAGGTCTGTCTGTGTGTCTGGGCAGTCACTGTGTGTTGTCTGTCCATCAGTTAGAAGGTGTGTCTGGGCAGTCATTGTGTGATGTCTGTCCATCAGTTAGAAGGTCTGTCTGTGTGTCTGGGCAGTCACTGTGTGTTGTCTGTCCATCAGTTAGAAGGTGTGTCTGGGCAGTCATTGTGTGTTGTCTGTCCATCAGTTAGAAGGTCTATCTGTGTGTCTGGGCAGTCACTGTGTGTTGTCTGTCCATCAGTTAGAAGGTGTGTCTGGGCAGTCATTGTGTGATGTCTGTCCATCAGTTAGAAGGTCTGTCTGTGTGTCTGGGCAGTCACTGTGTGTTGTCTGTCCATCAGTTAGAAGGTGTGTCTGTGTGTCTGGGCAGTCACTGTGTGTTGTCTGTCCATCAGTTAGAAGGTCTATCTGTGTGTCTGGGCAGTCACTGTGTGTTGTCTGTCCATCAGTTAGAAGGTCTGTCTGTGTGTCTGGGCAGTCACTGTGTGTTGTCTGTCCATCAGTTAGAAGGTCTGTCTGTGTGTCTGGGCAGTCACTGTGTGTTGTCTGTCCATCAGTTAGAAGGTCTGTCTGTGTGTCTGGGCAGTCACTGTGTGTTGTCTGTCCATCAGTTAGAAGGTCTGTCTGTGTGTCTGGGCAGTCACTGTGTGTTGTCTGTCCATCAGTTAGAAGGTCTGTCTGTGTGTCTGGGCAGTCACTGTGTGTTGTCTGTCCATCAGTTAGAAGGTCTGTCTGTGTGTCTGGGCAGTCACTGTGTGTTGTCTGTCCATCAGTTAGAAGGTCTGTCTGTGTGTCTGGGCAGTCACTGTGTGTTGTCTGTCCATCAGTTAGAAGGTCTGTCTGTGTGTCTGGGCAGTCACTGTGTGTTGTCTGTCCATCAGTTAGAAGGTCTGTCTGTGTGTCTGGGCAGTCACTGTGTGTTGTCTGTCCATCAGTTAGAAGGTGTGTCTGGGCAGTCACTGTGTGTTGTCTGTCCATCAGTTAGAAGGTCTGTCTGTGTGTCTGGGCAGTCACTGTGTGTTGTCTGTCCATCAGTTAGAAGGTGTGTCTGGGCAGTCACTGTGTGTTGTCTGTCCATCAGTTAGAAGGTGTGTCTGTGTGTCTGGGCAGTCACTGTGTGTTGTCTGTCCATCAGTTAGAAGGTGTGTCTGGGCAGTCACTGTGTGTTGTCTGTCCATCAGTTAGAAGGTCTGTCTGTGTGTCTGGGCAGTCACTGTGTGTTGTCTGTCCATCAGTTAGAAGGTGTGTCTGGGCAGTCACTGTGTGTTGTCTGTCCATCAGTTAGAAGGTCTGTCTGTGTGTCTGGGCAGTCACTGTGTGTTGTCTGTCCATCAGTTAGAAGGTCTGTCTGTGTGTCTGGGCAGTCACTGTGTGTTGTCTGTCCATCAGTTAGAAGGTCTGTCTGTGTGTCTGGGCAGTCACTGTGTGTTGTCTGTCCATCAGTTAGAAGGTCTGTCTGTGTGTCTGGGCAGTCACTGTGTGTTGTCTGTCCATCAGTTAGAAGGTCTGTCTGTGTGTCTGGGCAGTCACTGTGTGTTGTCTGTCCATCAGTTAGAAGGTCTGTCTGTGTGTCTGGGCAGTCACTGTGTGTTGTCTGTCCATCAGTTAGAAGGTCTGTCTGTGTGTCTGGGCAGTCACTGTGTGTTGTCTGTCCATCAGTTAGAAGGTCTGTCTGTGTGTCTGGGCAGTCACTGCGTGTTGTCTGTCCATCAGTTAGAAGGTCTGTCTGTGTGTCTGGGCAGTCACTGTGTGTTGTCTGTCCATCAGTTAGAAGGTCTGTCTGTGTGTCTGGGCAGTCACTGTGTGTTGTCTGTCCATCAGTTAGAAGGTCTATCTGTGTGTCTGGGCAGTCACTGTGTGTTGTCTGTCCATCAGTTAGAAGGTCTGTCTGTGTGTCTGGGCAGTCACTGTGTGTTGTCTGTCCATCAGTTAGAAGGTCTGTCTGTGTGTCTGGGCAGTCACTGTGTGTTGTCTGTCCATCAGTTAGAAGGTCTATCTGTGTGTCTGGGCAGTCACTGTGTGTTGTCTGTCCATCAGTTAGAAGGTCTGTCTGTGTGTCTGGGCAGTCACTGTGTGTTGTCTGTCCATCAGTTAGAAGGTCTATCTGTGTGTCTGGGCAGTCACTGTGTGTTGTCTGTCCATCAGTTAGAAGGTCTGTCTGTGTGTCTGGGCAGTCACTGTGTGTTGTCTGGCCATCAGTTAGAAGGTCTGTCTGTGTGTCTGGGCAGTCACTGTGTGTTGTCTGTCCATCAGTTAGAAGGTCTGTCTGTGTGTCTGGGCAGTCACTGTGTGTTGTCTGTCCATCAGTTAGAAGGTCTGTCTGTGTGTCTGGGCAGTCATTGTGTGTTGTCTGTCCATCAGTTAGAATGTGTGTCTGGGCAGTCATTGTGTGTTGTCTGTCCATCAGTTAGAAGGTCTGTCTGTGTGTCTGGGCAGTCACTGTGTGTTGTCTGTCCATCAGTTAGAAGGTCTGTCTGTGTGTCTGGGCAGTCACTGTGTGTTGTCTGTCCATCAGTTAGAAGGTCTGTCTGTGTGTCTGGGCAGTCACTGTGTGTTGTCTGTCCATCAGTTAGAAGGTCTGTCTGTGTGTCTGGGCAGTCACTGTGTGTTGTCTGTCCATCAGTTAGAAGGTCTGTCTGTGTGTCTGGGCAGTCATTGTGTGTTGTCTGTCCATCAGTTAGAAGGTCTGTCTGTGTGTCTGGGCAGTCACTGTGTGTTGTCTGTCCATCAGTTAGAAGGTCTGTCTGTGTGTCTGGGCAGTCACTGTGTGTTGTCTGTCCATCAGTTAGAAGGTCTGTCTGTGTGTCTGGGCAGTCACTGTGTGTTGTCTGTCCATCAGTTAGAAGGTCTGTCTGTGTGTCTGGGCAGTCACTGTGTGTTGTCTGTCCATCAGTTAGAAGGTCTGTCTGTGTGTCTGGGCAGTCACTGTGTGTTGTCTGTCCATCAGTTAGAAGGTCTGTCTGTGTGTCTGGGCAGTCACTGTGTGTTGTCTGTCCATCAGTTAGAAGGTGTGGTCTGGGCAGTCACTGTGTGTTGTCTGTCCATCAGTTAGAAGGTCTGTCTGTGTGTCTGGGCAGTCACTGTGTGTTGTCTGTCCATCAGTTAGAAGGTGTGTCTGGGCAGTCACTGTGTGTTGTCTGTCCATCAGTTAGAAGGTCTGTCTGTGTGTCTGGGCAGTCACTGTGTGTTGTCTGTCCATCAGTTAGAAGGTCTGTCTGTGTGTCTGGGCAGTCACTGTGTGTTGTCTGTCCATCAGTTAGAAGGTCTGTCTGTGTGTCTGGGCAGTCACTGTGTGTTGTCTGTCCATCAGTTAGAAGGTCTGTCTGTGTGTCTGGGCAGTCACTGTGTGTTGTCTGTCCATCAGTTAGAAGGTGTGTCTGGGCAGTCACTGTGTGTTGTCTGTCCATCAGTTAGAAGGTCTGTCTGTGTGTCTGGGCAGTCACTGTGTGTTGTCTGTCCATCAGTTAGAAGGTCTGTCTGTGTGTCTGGGCAGTCACTGTGTGTTGTCTGTCCATCAGTTAGAAGGTCTGTCTGTGTGTCTGGACAGTCACTGTGTGTTGTCTGTCCATCAGTTAGAAGGTCTGTCTGTGTGTCTGGGCAGTCACTGTGTGATGTATGTCCATCAGTTAGAAGGTCTGTCTGTGTGTCTGGGCAGTCACTGTGTGTTGTCTGTCCATCAGTTAGAAGGTCTGTCTGTGTGTCTGGGCAGTCACTGTGTGATGTCTGTCCATCAGTTAGAAGGTCTGTCTGTGTGTCTGGGCAGTCACTGTGTGTTGTCTGTCCATCAGTTAGAAGGTCTGTCTGTGTGTCTGGGCAGTCACTGTGTGATGTCTGTCCATCAGTTAGAAGGTCTGTCTGTGTGTCTGGGCAGTCACTGTGTGTTGTCTGTCCATCAGTTAGAAGGTCTGTCTGTGTGTCTGGGCAGTCACTGTGTGTTGTCTGTCCATCAGTTAGAAGGTCTGTCTGTGTGTCTGGGCAGTCACTGTGTGTTGTATGTCCATCAGTTAGAAGGTCTGTCTGTGTGTCTGGGCAGTCACTGTGTGTTGTCTGTCCATCAGTTAGAAGGTCTGTCTGTGTGTCTGGGCAGTCACTGTGTGTTGTCTGTCCATCAGTTAGAAGGTCTGTCTGTGTGTCTGGGCAGTCACTGTGTGATGTCTGTCCATCAGTTAGAAGGTCTGTCTGTGTGTCTGGGCAGTCACTGTGTGTTGTCTGTCCATCAGTTAGAAGGTCTGTCTGTGTGTCTGGGCAGTCACTGTGTGTTGTCTGTCCATCAGTTAGAAGGTCTGTCTGTGTGTCTGGGCAGTCACTGTGTGTTGTCTGTCCATCAGTTAGAAGGTCTGTCTGTGTGTCTGGGCAGTCACTGTGTGTTGTCTGTCCATCAGTTAGAAGGTGTGTCTGGGCAGTCACTGTGTGTTGTCTGTCCATCAGTTAGAAGGTCTGTCTGTGTGTCTGGGCAGTCACTGTGTGTTGTCTGTCCATCAGTTAGAAGGTCTGTCTGTGTGTCTGGGCAGTCACTGTGTGTTGTCTGTCATATATATGTATATATGTGTCATGTTCGTTTTTGTTAAATAAGAAGAATGTATTCGCATCACGCTGTGCCTTGGTCTCCTCCATATTGTTGTTATATTGTTATGTTCTTATATTGTTGTTATAAAACCTGGAGAAGCCAATCTGGTTGAAAAACCGCAGGGAATAGTGGCCTCCATTTTCTTTCCCAGTCTATACTGATTACAGGGATTTTACCCCTCTGCCTCTGCCTCTGCCTCTGCCTCTGCCTCTGCCTCTGCTTCTGCCTCTGCCTCTGCCTCTGCTTCTGCCTCTGCCTCTGCCTCGGCTCATTGGATAATGGGCCGTTCTAAATCTAAACAAATCTGACATATTAGTAAAGACAAGATTAAATTGAGAATAGTCTGATGGGTGAAAATATGATCACTTGATGAGAGAAACCATCGTGTGCAGCCTGAGGCAAGGAACAGAGAGCAAGATGTTTTTTTTGTTGTGATTTTCTCAAATCATCATTAGCCTGTAGTTGGATCATGGGGGGTTGTATCATTCATAACTAAAGATGCCAAATAACTTTAAATCGAGCATGTAGTACCTGTTTCAAACGATCACTTCTACGCTCAACATCATATGCGAACGTCCTGTTTTAACTTAAAAGTCTGATACAATCTACAGCTTGTAATTGCGAGCCAGAGTTGTGCCAACTCTTTACCCCCTCGCTCCCCAGACACACAGAGTTGTGCCAACTCTTTACCCCCTCGCTCCCCAGACACACAGAGTTGTGCCAACTCTTTACCCCCTCGCTCCCCAGACACACAGAGTTGTGCCAACTCTTTACCCCCTCGCTCCCCAGACACACAGAGTTGTGCCAACTCTTTACCCCCTCGCTCCCCAGACACACAGAGTTGTGCCAACTCTTTACCCCCTCGCTCCCCAGACACACAGAGTTGTGCCAACTCTTTACCCCCTCGCTCCCCAGACACACAGAGTTGTGCCAACTCTTTACCCCCCTCGCTCCCCAGACACACAGAGTTGTGCCAACTCTTTACCCCCTCGCTCCCCAGACACACAGAGTTGTGCCAACTCTTTACCCCCTCGCTCCCCAGACACACAGAGTTGTGCCAACTCTTTACCAAACCCTCTCGCTCCCCAGACACACAGAGTTGTGCCAACTCTTTACCCCCTCGCTCCCCAGACACACAGAGTTGTGCCAACTCTTTACCCCCTCGCTCCCCAGACACACAGAGTTGTTCCAACTCTTTACCCCCTCGCTCCCCAGACACACAGAGTTGTGCCAACTCTTTACCAAACCCTCTCGCTCCCCAGACACACAGAGTTGTGCCAACTCTTTACCCCCTCGCTCCCCAGACACACAGAGTTGTGCCAACTCTTTACCAAACCCTCTCGCTCCCCAGACACACAGAGTTGTGCCAACTCTTTACCAAACCCTCTCGCTCCCCAGACACACAGAGTTGTGCCAACTCTTTACCAAACCCTCTCGCTCCCCAGACACACAGAGTTGTGCCAACTCTTTACCAAACCCTCTCGCTCCCCAGACACACAGAGTTGTGCCAACTCTTTACCCCCTCGCTCCCCAGACACACAGAGTTGTGCCAACTCTTTACCCCCTCGCTCCCCAGACACACAGAGTTGTGCCAACTCTTTACCCCCTCGCTCCCCAGACACACAGAGTTGTGCCAACTCTTTACCCCCTCGCTCCCCAGACACACAGAGTTGTGCCAACTCTTTACCCCCTCGCTCCCCAGACACACAGACAGACCTTCTGACTGAAGGACAGACAACACACACACACACACACACACACACACACACACACACACACACACACACACACACACACACACACACACACACACACACACACACACACACACACACACACAATCATCTCCACAGGGTAGTGTAATACAAATCCATAGCTCTAGGAGAGGTCTTTAATAGAGCGGTAGACAGGGTAGCTGGGTCTTATTGATCTGATGGACAGGAGGTCAGAGAGAGGAAGGAGGGATGGAGGGAGGTAGGGAGAAAGAGACGAGGGAGAGGAACAGAGAGAGAGAAAGAGACGAGGGAGAGGAACAGAGAGAGAGAAAGAGAGGGAGAGAGAAATAAAGATAGAGGGGGAGGTAAAGAGAGAGAGAGAGAGTCCCTGCTGATCCAGTTATCAGCAGGTCCCACTGTGAGTCTCACTCAGCACAATGAGCAGAATACCAAGTGGTCTAGAGTCTCACTCAGCACAATGAGCAGAATTCCAAGTGTTCTAGAGTCTCACTCAGCACAATGAGCAGAATACCGAGTGTTCTAGATTCTCACTCAGCACAATGAGCAGAATACCGAGTGTTCTAGAGTCTCACTCAGCACAATGAGAAGAATACCAAGTGTCCTATGAATGATCATTCAGTTTTTTCCTCATTTAACACTTCCAGTTTCTGGCACTTAAAGCTCATCATGAACACAACGAGAGCGAGAGAGAGAGGAGAGAATATCAAATGTGTGGATTCATATTGACAGTGTGTGTGCGTGGTGTATAATGTGTATGCATGATTGTGGTAATGAGTTACATTGGTTGCATTAGTTTGTGTGTGTGTGTGTTAGTGTGTGTCTGTGTGTGCGTGTGTGTGTGTGTGTGTGTGTGTGTGGTTAGCCTATGTGGGTATGGCTGGGGTCCATGAGCAGTGGCTGCTGTTCAGTGATGATAGCCCCCCCCCCTCTGTCTTCACATGACATCCCAGTAATCCCTGACCCCCCCTCCATGCATTCCACAAAGCCTAATGTACTGGAGCAATGGAGGATGCTGAGACAAGCACTCATCAGGAGCCCTAAGACAGGAGGTCTTTGTGGGGAGGACAAAGGTATTCTCTTCCTGGTCCTGTCAGACACTACTGTTGTTGTCTTCCTGTCAGACACTACTACTACTGTTGTCTTCCTGTCAGACACTACTACTGTTGTCTTCCTGTCAGAGACTACTACTGTTGTCTTCCTGTCAGACACTACTACTGTTGTCTTCCTGTCAGACACTACTACTGTTGTCTTCCTGTCAGACACTACTGCTGTTGTCTTCCTGTCAGACACTACTACTACTGTTGTCTTCCTGTCAGACACTACTACTGTTGTCTTCCTGTCAGACACTACTACTGTTGTCTTCCTGTCAGACACTACTACTACTGTTGTCTTCCTGTCAGACACTACTACTGTTGTCTTCCTGTCAGACACTACTACTGTTGTCTTCCTGTCAGACACTACTACTACTGTTGTCTTCCTGTCAGACACTACTACTGTTGTCTTCCTGTCAGACACTACTACTGCTGTTGTCTTCCTGGTCCTGTCAGAGACTACTGGTGTTGTCTTCCTGGTCCTGTCAGAGACTACTGGTGTTGTCTTCCTGGTCCTGTCAGAGACTACTACTGTTGTTGTCTTCCTGGTCCTGTCAGAGACTACTGTTGTTGTCATCCTGGTCCTGTCAGAGACTACTACTGTTGTCTTCCTGGTCCTGTCAGAGACTACTACTGTTGTTGTCTTCCTGGTCCTGTCAGGGACTACTGTTGTTGTCTTCCTGGTCCTGTCAGAGACTACTACTGGTGTTGTCTTCCTGGTCCTGTCAGAGACTACTGTTGTTGTCTTCCTGAGACTACTGTTGTTGTCTTCCTGGTCCTGTCAGAGACTACTGGTGTTGTCTTCCTGGTCCTGTCAGAGTACTGGTGTTGTGTTCCTGAGACTACTGGTGTTGTCTTCCTGGTCCTGTCAGAGACTACTGGTGTTGTCTTCCTGGTCCTGTCAGAGACTACTGGTGTTGTGTTCCTGAGACTACTGGTGTTGTGTTCCTGGTCCTGTCAGAGACTACTGGTGTTGTGTTCCTGAGACTACTGGTGTTGTGTTCCTGGTCCTGTCAGAGACTACTGGTTCTGTTCATGCTGATGTCTGATGGTTATTTCAGCAGTGGAGCAGATAACTGTCTGTTGTCTCTGTACTAGGAGAGGGAAGGGGGTTCCTCTGTGTACTGACTGACACACTGAGATGAAGGGATGCCTGTGGTTTGATTGAGTGTTGTCTTTCACCTCAAAATGTTAACATGTCAAAGTTGTTATGCCGTCGTTGACAGGTTGGGTCGTCCAGGAGCCGCTCCGATACCGAGTCGCCAAGGGGGAACGTCTGCACCTATCTGGTGACAGTGAAGACAGAGCATTCAGAAAGTATTCAGACTCCTGCCCTTGTTCACCACATGTTGTTACGTTACAGCCTTATTTGAAAATGGATTAAATTCATCTATAATTTAATCTTAATTCAAATAAAACTAAATTCCTCATCAACCTAGACATTTATTTTAATTTTTTTATGTTTGCAAATTTATATACAAAAAATATGTGCATACGTGTTCAGACCCTTCCCATCATGTTTCCATCGATCATCCTTGAGATGTTTCTACAAGTTGATTGGAGTCCACCTGTGGTAAATTCAATTGATTGGACATGATTTGGAAAGGCACACACCTGTCTATATAAAAGGCCCTACAGATGACAGTGCATTTCAGAGCAAAAACCAAGCCATGAGGTCGAAGGAGTTGTCCGTAGAGCTCCGAGGCAGGATTGTGTCGAGGTACAGTTCTGGGGAAGGGTACCAAAACATTTCTGCAGTATTGAAGGTCCCCAAGAGCACAGTTGCCTCCATTATTCTCAAATGGAAAACGTGTGGAAACACCAAGACTCTTCCTAGAGCTGGCCACCCAGCCAAACTGAGCAATCGGGGGAGAAGGGCCTTGGTCAGGGAGGTGACCAAGAACCCCAATGGTCACTCTGACAGACTTCCAGAGTTCCTCTGTGGAGATGGGAGAACCTTCCAGAAGGACAACCATCTCTGCAGCACTCCACCAATCAAGGATTTATGGTAGAGTGGCCAGACGGAAGCCACTCCTCAGTAAAAGACACATGACAGCCTGCTTGGAGTTTCCCAAAAGGCACCTAAAGGACTCTCAGTCCATGAGAAACAAGATTCTCTGGTCTGATGAAGCCAAGTTTGAACTCTTTGGTCTGAATGCCAAGCGTCACGTCTGGAGGAAACCTGGCACCATCCCTACGGTGAAGCATGGTGGTGGCAGCTTCATGCTGTGGGGATATTTTTCAGAAGCAGGGACTGGGAGACTAGTCAGGATTGAGGGAAAGATGAAATGAGAAAAGTACAGAGAGATCCTTGATGAAAACCTGCTCCAGAGCAGAGCAGGACCTCAGACTGGGATGAAGGTTCACCTTCCAACAGCACAACAACACTAACACAGGAGTGGCTTGGGGACAAGTCTCTGAATGTCCTTGAGTGGCCCAGCCAGAGCCCGGACTTGAACCCGATCGAACATCTCTAGAGACCTGAAAATAGCTATGCAGCAACGCTCCCCATCCAACCTGAAGACCTCAGGCTGCAATCGCTGCCAAAGGTGCTTCAACAAAGTACTGAGTAAAGGGTCTGAATACTTGTGGAAATATAATATTTCAGTTTTTATTTTGAATACATTTACAAAAATGTGTGAATAGTTTTTTTCCCCTCATCAATCTACACACAATACCCCATAATGACATCACAATACCCCATAATGACATCACAATACCCCATAATGACATCACAATACCCCATAATGACATCACAATACCCCATAATGACATCACAATACCCCATAATGACATCACAATACCCCATAATGACATCACAATACCCCATAATGACATCACAATACCCCATAATGACATCACAATACCCCATAATGACATCACAATACCCCATAATGACAAAGCAAATCCTGTTTTTTAGAAATGTTTGCACATTTTTAGAAAATGTAAAAAAAAAAAGAAATATCACAGGCTGTAACGTAACAAAATGTGGAAAAATTAAAGTGGTCTGAATACTTTCCCGAATGCACAGTGTGTATATCTATATACATATATGTGTAATTTACACACTCAACGGACAGTTTATTAGGTACACCACCCAGTTCATGAAAACGGATGCTCCTTCAGACAGTGAGTCAAGTGGCTGTGGCTTGCTATATCTAGCAGGCAGGCAGGCAGGCATCGAGGCATTCAGTTACTGTTTTACATTATAATGAGCAAAATGAGTGATTTGAGTGTTGAATGATCATCAGTGTCAGACGCACCTGTTCCAGTCTCTCAGAAACAGCCTCCTGGGCTTTTCACGCACGACAGTGTCTAGGGTTTACAGAGAACGGTGAGACAAACACAAACATCCAGTCAGCGGCAGTCCTGTGGGTGGAAAACAGCTCGTTAATGAGATGCAAGCTATCAGGCGGACCACAAAACAATGGAGTAGTACAACAGTGGTGCGCAGATGGACATCTCTCGTCAGTCCTTGTCACGGATTGGCTATTGCAGCAGACGACCACCCTGGGTTCCTATCAGCTGAAAACAAGAAGAAGCTGCTCCATTGGGCGGGCCATCACCAACACTGGACAATCAGGGTGTAGAAAAACACCTCCTGGACCGACGAATCCCGGTTCCTGTTAAGCCCTGCTGATGGTAGAGTCAGGATTTATAGTAAGCAGCACGAGTCCATGGTCCCATCCTGCCTGGTGTCAACGGGACAGGCTGGTGGAGGTGGTATCTACAGCAACTGCACGATGTCATGGTCCCATCCTGCCTGGTGTCAACGGGACAGGCTGGTGGAGGTGGTATCTACAGCAACTGCACGATGTCATGGTCCCATCCTGCCTGGTGTCAACGGGACAGGCTGGTGGAGGTGGTATCTACAGCAACTGCACGATGTCATGGTCCCATCCTGCCTGGTGTCAACGGGACAGGCTGGTGGAGGTGGTATCTACAGCAACTGCACGATGTCATGGTCCCATCCTGCCTGGTGTCAACGGGACAGGCTGGTGGAGGTGGTATCTACAGCAACTGCACGATGTCGATCGCGTCAGCATGGACCAACGTCCCCTTAGAACGTTTCCCGACTTGTAGAATCCATGCCCCAAAGAATTCAGGCTGTTATGGAAGCCAAGGAGGGTCCGACCCGGTACTAGATGGGTTAATAAATTGTCCTGTGTATCTACAGCAACTGCACGATGTCGATCGCGTCAGCATGGACCAACGTCCCCTTAGAACGTTTCCCGACTTGTAGAATCCATGCCCCAAAGAATTCAGGCTGTTATGGAAGCCAAGGAGGGTCCGACCCGGTACTAGATGGGTTAATAAATTGTCCTGTGTATCTACAGCAACTGCACGATGTCATCGCGTCAGCATGGACCAACGTCCCCTTAGAACGTTTCCCGACTTGTAGAATCCATGCCCCAAAGAATTCAGGCTGTTATGGAAGCCAAGGAGGGTCCGACCCGGTACTAGATGGGTTAATAAATTGTCCTGTGTATCTACAGCAACTGCACGATGTCATCGCGTCAGCATGGACCAACGTCCCCTTATAACGTTTCCCGACTTGTATAATCCATGCCCCAAAGAATTCAGGCTGTTATGGAAGCCAAGGAGGGTCCGACCCGGTACTAGATGGGTTAATAAATTGTCCTGTGTATCTACAGCAACTGCACGATGTCATCGCGTCAGCATGGACCAACGTCCCCTTAGAACGTTTCCCGACTTGTAGAATCCATGCCCCAAAGAATTCAGGCTGTTATGGAAGCCAAGGAGGGTCCGACCCGGTACTAGATGGGTTAATAAATTGTCCTGTGTATCTACAGCAACTGCACGATGTCATCGCGTCAGCATGGACCAACGTCCCCTTAGAACGTTTCCCGACTTGTATAATCCATGCCCCAAAGAATTCAGGCTGTTATGGAAGCCAAGGAGGGTCCGACCCGGTACTAGATGGGTTAATAAATTGTCCTGTGTATATATACAGTATATATATTTATATGAATTTCAGTCATTTACTTTTCAAATAACAGTAATTTAGTCTTCGTATTTAACGTTATCTCAAGAGCATTATCTCGCATTTATGTTATCTCAGAGCATTATCTCGTATTCACGTTATCTCAGAGCATTATCTCATATTTACGTTATATCTCGAAGCATTATCTCGTATTTGTGTTATCTCGGAGCATTATCTCGTATTTACGTTACCTCAGAGCATTATCTTGTATTTACGCTATCTCCAAGCGTTATCTCATATTTAACGTTATCTCAGAGCAGTATCTGATATTTACGTTATCTCAGGGCGTTATCTCGTATTTACGTTACCTCAGAGCATTATCTCGTATTTACGTTATATCATAGCGTTATCTCGTATTTACGTTATCTCAGAGCATTATCTCGTATTTAACGTTATCTCAGAGCATTATCTTGTATTTATGTTATCTCATGAGAACTATGACGGTGTTGGCTTCTCTACTGGAGCTCAAGGCCGGAGTGGTGTACTCTTCATCATGTACTCTGTGTTTGTGAGTGCTGTCGCAGGACTGATGTGGTGTTGGATGTGTGTCTGTTGTGTTGGACGCTTGGATTCTCTTCCTTGTCGTTATCCTCTCAATGTCTTGTTTGAGTCCTATCAAGGGATGTTGTGGTGGTTGTAGTGCTATCCTACCCCTTGGTCCTGGTGAGAGGGTTGTTGACTGTGAGTAGTGCTATCTGACTCCTTGGTCCTGGTGAGAGGGTTGTTGACTGTGAGTAGTGCTATCTGACTCCTTGGTCCTGGTTAGGGGGTTGTTGACTGTGTGGTTGTAGTGCTATCTGACTCCTTGGTCCTGGTTAGGGGGTTGTTGACTGTGTGGTTGTAGTGCTATCTGACTCCTTGGTCCTGGTGAGAGGGTTGTTGACTGTGTGGTTGTAGTGCTATCTGACTCCTTGGTCCTGGTGAGAGGGTTGTTGACTGTGTTGTTGTGAGTGCTATCTGACTCCTTGGTCCTGGTGAGGGGGTTGTTGACTGTGAGTAGTGCTATCTGACTCCTTGGTCCTGGTGAGAGGGTTGTTGACTGTGTGGTTGTGAGTGCTATCTGACTCCTTGGTCCTGGTGAGAGGGTTGTTGACTGTGTGGTTGTAGTGCTATCTGACCCCTTGGTCCTGGTGAGAGGGTTGTTGACTGTGTGGTTGTAGTGCTATCTGACCCCTTGGTCCTGGTGAGAGGGTTGTTGACTGTGTGGTTGTAGTGCTATCTGACCCCTTGGTCCTGGTGAGAGGGTTGTTGACTGTGTGGTTGTAGTGCTATCTGACCCCTTGGTCCTGGTGAGAGGGTTGTTGACTGTGTGGTTGTAGTGCTATCTGACTCCTTGGTCCTGGTGAGAGGGTTGTTGACTGTGTGGCTGTGAGTGCTATCTGACCCCTTGGTCCTGGTGAGAGGGTTGTTGACTGTGTGGCTGTGAGTGCTACAGTAGCCATCTCAACTCAGTAGCTGACAGTGTCTTTCCATTCCTTGTTGTTCTCCAGATGAGGGGCCTTACACAAAGCACTCCAACCCCTCCAGGCCACCGGATGGAGCGCTGGCCATCAGGAGGCAGAGTATCCCAGGTAAGGATACATAACCTCTGACCTCTGACCCCTCACTGAGCCTTGACTTTTAATCTCTCACCTATGAACCCTAACCTGATTGTCCCCAAATGTGATCGACCCATCACCCCTTACCTGATTGGACACTCGTCACCTAATACCTCCCACCTACTACCTAACCCACACCTCCCAAAGAGCTAGATTAACCCCTCCCCTCACCAGTCCTTTCCTAGGGCACACTTAGCAATTCAATGCACACTTCAATATGTTGTGATCCCTTACCTGCCTGTACCTGTCCTTACCTCACCTGACCCTCTGCAACTTCACACCCGTAAATGTCTCTCTTTGCCTCTGAAAGAAACGGTCTGTGCTTCAACAATAGAAAACCTTTACAAACATCTCTAAAGGTCCTGAACAGGATATATTGAACACTTTTACACGGACTCAGTGAGCTCTATCAGAATGTGGTGTTATCTCGTGGACTCTCTATTAGAATGTGTTGTATCTCGTGGACTCAGTGAGCTCTATCAGAATGTGTTGTATCTCGTGGACTCAGTGAGCTCTATCAGATTGTGTTGTATCTCATGGACTCAGTGAGCTCTATCAGAATGTGTTGTATCTCAGGGACTCAGTGAGCTCTATCAGAATGTGTTGTATCTCGTGGACTCAGTGAGCTCTATCAGAATGTGTTGTATCTCGTGGACTCAGTGAGCTCTATCAGAATGTGTTGTATCTCGTGGACTCAGTGAGCTCTATCAGAATGTGTTGTATCTCATGGACTCAGTGAGCTCTATCAGAATGTGTTGTATCTCAGGGACTCAGTGAGCTCTATCAGAATGTGTTGTATCTCAGGGACTCAGTGAGCTCTATCAGAATGTGTTGTATCGCTGGGAGCCAACTCTCTGAGTAACAGATTACTGGGCATGTGTTGCGTCTCCTGGCCTCGTCTGAGAGTTATTAACAAGCTGTTCTGTCAACAACAACAACAACAATGCCAGGCTCAGCTCTAGAGTGAGATTAAAGTGATATCCTTCACTGCCGATTCAGAGCCACGCTGCTATAATACACACTGGCCTCATTGGCTTCAGAGAGAGAGTTTAGTCAGGGACTGACTGGGGGATGGATAGAGATGTTTGGATCTGTTTGAAAAAGAGGGAGATAGTGATTATGTTTTTTGTTAAAGGGGGAGATAGCGATTATGGTTTTTGTTAAATGGGGAGATAGTGATTATGTTTTTGTTAAATGGGGAGATAGTGATTGTGTTTTTTTGTTAAAGAGGGAGATAGTGATTGTGTTTTTTTTGCTAAAGAGGGAGATAGTGATTGTGTTTTTTTTGTTAAAGAGGGAGATAGTGATTGTGTTTTTTTGTTAAAGGGGGAGATAGCGATTATGTTTTTTTTTGCCAGTCCCTGTCCGTAATCTTTTGTCTGGAGGCACTAAGGGCATCATAACCATCTCCTGAAGTAATCAGCTTTGAGGTCAGTCTGGTCGCTATAGCAACAAGAGGTCAGTCTGATCGCTGTAGCAACAAGAGGTCAGGCTGGTCGTGCTCTGTAATTTGTGATGTTAAAGAAGGGGGAGTGTGTGTGTGTGTGGGGTCGACCGATTATGATTTTTCAAAGCTGATAACGATTAATCGACCGATTAAAATAAAATATATATATTTATGTATTTGTAATAATAACGATTACAACAATACTGAATGAACACTTATTTTAACTTAATATAATACATCAATAAAATCAATTTAGCCTCAAATAAATAATGATACATGTTCAATTTGGTTTAAATAATGCAAAAACAAAGTGTTGGAGAAGAAATTAAAAGTGCAATATGTGCCATGTAAGAAAGCTAACGTTTCAGTTCCTTGCACAGAACATGAGAACATATGAAAGCTGGTGGTTCCTCTTAACATGAGTCTTCAATATTCCCAGGTAAGAAGTTTTAGGTTGTAGTTAATATAGGAATTATAGGACTATTTCCCTCTATACCATTTGTATTTCATTAACCTTTGACTATTGGATGTTCTTATAGGCACTTTAGGATTTCAAGTGTAACAGTATAGCTTCCGTCCCTCTCCTCGCTCCTCCCTGGTCTCGAACCAGCAACACAATGACAACAGCCACCATCGAAGCAGCGTTACCCATGCAGAGCAAGGGGAACAACTACTAGAAGGCTCAGAGGGAGTGACGTTTGAAACACTATTAGCGCGCGCTAACTAGCTAGCTACACCAGCCTCATCTGATTCAGGGAACTGTATCAATACCCTCTGTTGGTTCAGGGGACTGTATCAATACCCTCCGTTGGTTCAATACCCTCCGTTGTTTCAGGGGACTGTATCAATACCCTCCTCCGTTGGTTCAGGGGACTGTATCAATACCCTCCGTTTAGTCCAACACTCCTCCGTTGGTTCAGGGGGCTGCATCAATACCCTCCTCCGTTGGTTCAGGGGACTGTATCAATACCCTCCTCCGTTGGTTCAGGGGACTGTATCAATGCCCTCCTCCGTTGGTTCAGGGGACTGTATCAATACCCTCCGTTGGTTCAGGGGACTGTATCAATACCCTCCTCCGTTGGTTCAGGGGACTGTATCAATACCCTCCGTTGGTTCAGGGGACTGTATCAATACCCTCCGTTGGTTCAGGGGACTGTATCAATACTTATTGATTCCATTTGACCTGTTATATAGATGTGATGTACTTATCAGGTTAGAGTGATGGGGTTTGTGTTTTATAGCTAGTTCCTGTTTAGTCCAATGCTCTAACCACTACGCTACCCTGCCGCCCCAGGTTAGAGTGATGGGGTTTGTGTTTTATAGCTAGTTCCTGTTTAGTCCAACGCTCTAACCACTACGCTACCCTGCCGCCCCAGGTTAGAGTGATGGGGTTTGTGTTTTATAGCTAGTTCCTGTTTAGTCCAACGCTCTAACCACTAGGCTACCCTGCCGCCCCAGGTTAGAGTGATGGGGTTTGTGTTTTATAGCTAGTTCCTGTTTAGTCCAACGCTCTAACCACTAGGCTACCCTGCCGCCCCAGGTTAGAGTTATGGGGTTTGTGTTTTATAGCTAGTTCCTGTTTGATTTGTTTTGATGAAACCAGTGTTATAGGAAATGATAACTCAGAATTTTTAAACAGACAGTAAATGCATGAACCATCTCTGAAACACTCTTTCAGTCTCTTTCTCCTAACAGACTTAATGCATTATTCAAGTCTTGTCTTGAATTTCTGAAGCACTTGTTGATTCAAATATAGTTATTTGCACAGATGACTTCATCCTCTCCTCGCCCACACACAGTGAGATGACGGGAGAGAGAGAGAGAGAGATCGTGAGAGGTCAAGGGTGATAGGGAAAGAAAGAACTCAAGAAAGAGAAAAATGTTTGACTACCTACCTGTCTGTCTGTCCCTCTGGTGCTGTGGGAGAGGCGGGAGAGGTGTGAGACAGTCAGTCTGTCTCTCTGTCCCTCTGGTGCTGTGGGAGAGGCAGGAGAGAGGTGAGACAGTCTGCCTGTCTGTCCCTCTGGTGCTGTGGGAGAGGCGGGAGAGGTGTGAGACAGTCAGTCTGTCTCTCTGTCCCTCTGGTGCTGTGGGAGAGGCAGGAGAGAGGTGAGACAGTCTGCCTGTCTGTCCCTCTGGTGCTGTGGGAGAGGTGGAGAAGTTGGAGAGACAGGAGATGGGAGGTAAACACAGTCAGATCCTGAAAGAGAGAACAGAGGAGAGAGAACAGAGGAGAGAGAACAGAGGAGAGAGAACAGAGGAGAGAGGAGAGAGAAGAGAGGAGAGAGAAGAGAGGAGAGAGAACAGAGAAGGGAGGAGAGGGAACAGAGGAGAGAGAGCAGAGGAGAGAGAGCAGAGGAGAGAGAGCAGAGGAGAGAGAACAGAGGAGAGAGAACAGAGGAGAGAGAACAGAGGAGAGAGAACAGAGGAGAGAGAAGAGAGGAGAGAGAACAGAGAAGAGAGGAGAGAGAACAGAGAAGAGAGGAGAGAGAACAGAGAAGAGAGGAGAGAGAACAGAGGAGAGAGAACAGAGGAGAGAGGAGAGAGGACAGAGGAGAGAGGACAGAGGAGAGAGGAGAGGGAACAGAGGAGAGAGAACAGAGGAGAGAGAACAGAGGAGAGAGAACAGAGGAGAGAGAACAGAGGAGAGAGAACAGAGGAGAGAGAGAACAGAGGAGAGAGAACAGAGAGAGAGAAGGAGAGAGAACAGAGGAGAGAGAACAGAGGAGAGAGGACAGAGGAGAGAGGACAGAGGAGAGAGGACAGAGGAGAGAGGACAGAGGAGAGAGGACAGAGGAGAGAGGACAGAGGAGAGAGGACAGAGGAGAGAGAACAGAGGAGAGAGAACAGAGGAGAGAGAACAGAGGAGAGAGAACAGCAGAAAGCAAAACATCTCTGTTAGACCCAGAAACCATTCATCCTCTCTGGTACACATGTTAACCTGTAGAAATATCTCCTCATCTCTTAGAGACGAGCACCAATGACAGGAACACCCTGCAGGACATACGGTATGCTGGCTCTAAGTTCAGGCAGCCATAGAAGCTGAGATTAGTTGGAAAAGGTCCCTCCTATATCATTTGTGTCCGAGATCGCCGTTTCAGGGGCAGTGGCCTTTCTCTACGGCTGATTGATGCTCAGTGGTCACCTTACATCAACTCTAGCATGTTGTAAACTGGGCTGATTCGGTTCAGTGCAGATTACCAGGCATAGCAGCGAATCTTCAGAAAGGGGAACCGAGGCCCCGGGTCCCCTCTCTTCCTTCCTGTTTGTCCCCCTCGCACACACACACACACACACACACACACACACACACACACACCCACACACACACTCCTTCCCCTCCCCATCACAACTCTGCCAGCCAGCTAGCTAGCTCTTCCGATTAGCCGCAAACCCGCTAGCACGGAAATGACTTCAGCTGTGCACGGATACCCCGCCCCCCCCACGACTACCCCAACACCAAACTCCTTTTCTCCATCCTGAAGCCCCCTTTGGCATTCTCATCAATATGCAAATGACTAAGTTAACATTTAATTAAAGGGTAGAATGGCTTGGTCTTTTTCAATTATATGCTTAGTGGGCTATAGACACTGACAGGACAGGCTGTCTGGCAGCACCTAGCTTGTACCTGAACTACATCTCAAATGGCACACTGTCCCCTATAAATGTCCCCTATATATGTCCCCTATAAATGTCCCCTATAAATGTCCCCTATAAATGTCCCCTATAAAGGTCCCCTATATATGTCCCCTATAAATGTCCCCTATAAATGTCCCCTATATATGTCCCCCATACAGTGCCTTGCGAAAGTATTCGGCCCCCTTGAACTTTGCGACCTTTTGCCACATTTCAGGCTTCAAACATAAAGATATAAAACTGTATTTTTTTTGTGAAGAATCAACAACAAGTGGGACACAATCATGAAGTGGAACGACATTTATTGGATATTTCAAACTTTTTTAACAAATCAAAAACTGAAAAATTGGGCGTGTTACCAGGGGTTTGTAGTGTAGTAACCATGGTGTAGTGTAGTAACCATGTTGTAGTGTAGTAACCATGTGGTAGTGTAGTAACCATGTTGTAGTGTAGTAACCATGTTGTAGTGTAGTAACAATGTTGTAGTGTAGTAACCATGTGGTACTGTAGTAACCATGTGGTAGTGTAGTAACCATGTTGTAGTGTAGTAACCATGTTGTAGTGTAGTAACCATGTGGTAGTGTAGTAACCATGTGGTAGTGTAGTAACCATGTGGTAGTGTAGTAAACATGTGGTAGTGTAGTAACCATGTTGTAGTGTAGTAACCATGTTGTAGTGTAGTAACCATGTGGTAGTGTAGTAACCATGTTGTAGTGTAGTAACCATGTGGTAGTGTCCAGGGGTTTGTAGTGTAGTAACCATGTTGTAGTGTAGTAACCATGTGGTAGTGTAGTAACCATGTGGTAGTGTAGTAACCATGTGGTAGTGTAGTAACCATGTGGTAGTGTAGTAACCATGTGGTAGTGTAGTAACCATGTTGTAGTGTCCAGGGGTTTGTAGTGTAGTAACCATGTTGTAGTGTAGTAACCATGTTGTAGTGTAGTAACCATGTGGTAGTGTAGTAACCATGTTGTAGTGTAGTAACCATGTTGTAGTGTAGTAACCATGTTGTAGTGTAGTAACCATGTTGTAGTGTAGTAACCATGCGGTAGTGTAGTAACCATGTGGTAGTGTAGTAACCATGTGGTAGTGTAGTAACCATGTGGTAGTGTAGTAACCATGTTGTAGTGTAGTAACCATGTTGTAGTGTAGTAACCATGCGGTAGTGTAGTAACCATGTGGTAGTGTAGTAACCATGTGGTAGTGTAGTAACCATGTTGTAGTGTAGTAACCATGTTGTAGTGTAGTAACCATGTTGTAGTGTAGTAACCATGTTGTAGTGTAGTAACCATGTGGTAGTGTAGTAACCATGTTGTAGTGTAGTAACCATGTTGTAGTGTAGTAACCATGTTGTAGTGTCCAGGGGTTTGTAGTGTAGTAACCATGTCGTAGTGTAGTAACCATGTTGTAGTGTAGTAACCATGTGGTTACCAGGGGTTTGTAGTGTAGTAACCATGTTGTAGTGTAGTAACCATGTTGTAGTGTCCAGGGGTTTGTAGTGTAGTAACCATATTGTAGTGTAGTAACCATGTGGTAGTGTAGTAACCATGTGGTTACCAGGGGTTTGTAGTGTAGTAACCATGTGGTAGTGTAGTAACCATGTGGTAGTGTAGTAACCATGTGGTAGTGTAGTAACCATGTTGTAGTGTAGTAACCATGTTGTAGTGTAGTAACCATGTTGTAGTGTAGTAACCATGTTGTAGTGTAGTAACCATGTGGTTACCAGGGGTTTGTAGTGTAGTAACCATGTTGTAGTGTAGTAACCATGTGGTTACCAGGGGTTTGTAGTGTAGTAACCATGTTGTAGTGTAGTAACCATGTGGTTACCAGGGGTTTGTAGTGTAGTAACCATGTGGTTACCAGGGGTTTGTAGTGTAGTAACCATGTTGTAGTGTAGTAACCATGTGGTTACCAGGGGTTTGTAGTGTAGTAACCATGTTGTAGTGTAGTAACCATGTGGTTACCAGGGGTTTGTAGTGTAGTAACAACCCTAGATGTGTGTCTGGACTACATCTCCTGGAAGGAGGAAGTAGAATGAATAAAATAATGTTTTGTTAATGAATTATTAATTATTTGAACATGTTGGTAACCAGTTGTATAAAAGTGACAATGTCCTGGAAGACGGTGTTTGGAGGATAATATATTGGCACAGAGTGCCGGCCCTCGACAAGCCAATGTACTGTATCCTCCAAACACCAGTTTATCACTTAACGAAACAGTAGACAGAGAGTTAAAGGATGACAGAGGAGGACAGGGTTCATGTCCTCTGAGAGTTAAACAGAGAGTTAAAGGAGGACAGAGGAGGACAGGGTTCATGTCCTCTGAGAGTTAAACAGAGAGTTAAAGGAGGACAGAGGAGGACAGGGTTCATGTCCTCTGAGAGTTAAACAGAGAGTTAAAGGAGGACAGAGGAGGACAGGGTTCATGTCCTCTGAGAGTTAAACAGAGAGTTAAAGGAGGACAGAGGAGGACAGGGTTCATGTCCTCTGAGAGTTAAACAGAGAGTTAAAGGAGGACAGAGGAGGACAGGGTTCATGTCCTCTGAGAGTTAAACAGAGAGTTAAAGGAGGACAGAGGAGGACAGGGTTCATGTCCTCTGAGAGTTAAACAGAGAGTTAAAGGAGGACAGAGGAGGACAGGGTTCATGTCCTCTGAGAGTTAAACAGAGAGTTAAAGGAGGACAGGGTTCATGTCCTCTGTTCCTTGGTGTCACTACATCATGCGGTTTTTAAAGTGTCCTGGACAGTATCCCTGCTGTGTGCTGTTCTCAGGGCCATCTGCCAGGCCTGCTCACTAGGGAAATGACTGAGCAGAAGAAGGACATTTTGTCTGACGCAGTCCCCTCGTCTCACTGTCCTCTAACCCTACTATCACATAGGACAGGAACGGGCACAGAGGAGAGGATATGACCTATGGGGGGGGGGGGGGGGGGGGGGGGGGGAGAAGTGAGGGAGAGGAAGGGAGGATAGGACATAGGATAGGACATATCAGGGGCAGAGGAGAGGAAGAAGAGGAGGAGGAGATTGGAGGAGGAGGTGATTAGAGGAGGAGAGGAGGAGGAGGAGGGAGGACAAGGAGAGAGAGGAGAGGAGGAGGGAGGACAAGGAGAGAGAGGAGAGGAGGAGGGAGGACAAGGAGAGAGGAAGAGAGTGGATGAGGAGAGAGGAAGAGGAGGAGGGAGGACAAGGAGAGAGAGGAGAGGAGGAGGGAGGACAAGGAGAGAGGAAGAGAGTGGATGAGGAGAGAGGAGGTGGAAAGAGGAAGAGGAGAGAGGAGGAGGGAGGACAAGGAGAGAGAGGAGAGGAGGAGGGAGGACAAGGAGAGAGGAAGAGAGTGGATGAGGAGAGAGGAGGTGGAAAGAGGAGGAGAGAGGAAGAGAGTGGATGAGGAGAGAGGAGGTGGAAAGAGGAGGAGGAGAGAGAGAGAGAGACAGAGGCTTGTTTCTCTCTCTTGATCGTATCTCTCACCACTCACCATTCTAAGAGGCTGATCCACATTCTGAGCATCACAGACAGGATACAACCCACCAGATCACAGCCTGGTCTGTGGGGTTTTGGAACAGAGAGACAGTTTGTCTCTTCACAGTGTGATGCACAATTCATTCACCCTCCAGTGTTCACAGAACCATCGTTGACTGGTTATGTTGATGAAGACCCTCCAGACAGACTGTCTCAGATTGTAGTGATGATGAAGACCCTCCAGACAGACTGTCTCAGATTGTAGTGGTTAGATATGACTGGTTATGTTGATGAAGACCCTCCAGACAGACTGTCTCAGATTGTAGTGTTGATGAAGACCCTCCAGACAGACTGTCTCAGATTGTAGTGTTGATGAAGACCCTCCAGACAGACTGTCTCAGATTGTAGTGTTGATGAAGACCCTCCAGACAGACTGTCTCAGATTGTAGTGGTGATGAAGACTATCGAGACAGACTGTCTCAGATTGTAGTGTTGATGAAGACCCTCCAGACAGACTGTCTCAGATTGTAGTGGTGATGAAGACCCTCCAGACAGACTGTCTCAGATTGTAGTGGTGATGAAGACCCTCCAGACAGACTGTCTCAGATTGTAGTGGTGATGAAGACCCTCCAGACAGACTGTCTCAGATTGTAGTGTTGATGAAGACCCTCCAGACAGACTGTCTCAGATTGTAGTGTTGATGAAGACCCTCCAGACAGACTGTCTCAGATTGTAGTGGTGATGAAGACCCTCCAGACAGACTGTCTCAGATTGTAGTGGTGATGAAGACCCTCCAGACAGACTGTCTCAGATTGTAGTGGTTAGATATGACTGGTTATGTTGATGAAGACCCTCCAGACAGACTGTCTCAGATTGTAGTGGTTAGATATGACTGGTTATGTTGATGAAGACCCTCCAGACAGACTGTCTCAGATTGTAGTGGATAGATATGACTGGTTATGTTGATGAAGACCCTCCAGACAGACTGTCTCAGATTGTAGTGGTGATGAAGACCCTCCAGACAGACTGTCTCAGATTGTAGTGTTGATGAAGACCCTCCAGACAGACTGTCTCAGATTGTAGTGGATAGATATGACTGGTTATGTTGATGAAGACCCTCCAGACAGACTGTCTCAGATTGTAGTGGTGATGAAGACCCTCTAGACAGACTGTCTCAGATTGTAGTGTTGATGAAGACCCTCCAGACAGACTGTCTCAGATTGTAGTGGTGATGAAGACCCTCCAGACAGACTGTCTCAGATTGTAGTGGTGATGAAGACCCTCCAGACAGACTGTCTCAGATTGTAGTGTTGATGAAGACCCTCCAGACAGACTGTCTCAGATTGTAGTGTTGATGAAGACCCTCCAGACAGACTGTCTCAGATTGTAGTGGTGATGAAGACCCTCCAGACAGACTGTCTCAGATTGTAGTGTTGATGAAGACCATCCAGACAGACTGTCTCAGATTGTAGTTGTGATGAAGACCATCCAGACAGACTGTCTCAGATTGTAGTGGTTAGATATGACTGGTTATGTTGATGAAGACCCTCCAGACAGACTGTCCTCTCCTCATTCCCCTCAACCATCCCCAACTCAGTCCTCTCCTCATTCCTCATTCCCCTCAACCATCCCCACCCCCCCTCTCCTCCCTATCCCTTCCCCTCCCCCTCTCATCCATCCCTCCCTCCTCCTCTTCTCTCCTCACCTCCCTATCTCTCCCCTTCCACCTCTCCTCTCATCTATCCCTATATATCCCATTCCCCTATCCCTCACCCTCTGCTCCCATCACTCCCCTCTCCTCCCTCCCTCCCTCCCTCCCTCCCTCCCTCCCTCCCTCCCTCCCTCCCTCCCTCCCTCCCCTCCCTCCTCCCTCCCTCCCTCCCTCCTCCCTCCCTCCCTCCCTCCCTCCCTCCCTCCCTCCCTCCCTCCCTCCCTCAGGGTCAGCTGGTTGTGTGATGGGGGTGGACAGGTTGCTCCACCTGGGTCATTAGAATGTTGACACACTGCAGATGGATGGATATGGGGATCTGACATCTCCTGCGGTGTGTGTGCGTGTGTGCGTGTGCGTGTGTGCATTCCCCTCACACATCTCCACCTCACCCCTTGCAGGATGGGAGACAGACAGGCAGACAGACAGGCAGACAGGCAGACAGACAGACAGACAGACAGACAGACAGACAGACAGACAGACAGACAGACAGACAGACAGACAGACAGACAGACAGACAGACAGACAGACAGACAGACAGACAGACAGTGTCCCCTATGGGTCCTGGTCTAAAGTAGTGCACTATATAGGGAATAGGGCTCTGGTCTAAAGTAGTGTACTATATAAGGAATAGGGCTCTGGTCTAAAGTAGTGTACTATATAGGGAATAGTGTGCCATTTAGGACATATCCTTTTTATGTTGCTGTTGAAGTGAGATGTGCTGTGTCTGTCTGTTTTATCTGGAGCCTGAGGACATGGAGGAAACCAGCAACTAACTCTCTGTCCTACCTACCATCACTATTTATGGACTGACTGAAAGGAGAGGAGAGGAGAGATATTTCACACTGTTCCTCAGTGAAGAGAGGCTGAGAGGAGGGGAGAGGAGAGAGAGAGAGAGGAGGAGAGTAGAGGGAGAGGAGAGAGAGAGAGAGGAGGAGTAGAGGAGAGTAGAGGGAGAGGAGAGAGAGAGGAGGAGGAGAGAGAGAGAGAGAGAGAGAGAGAGAGGAGGAGTAGAGGAGAGGGAGAGGAGGAGAGTAGAGGCAGAGGAGAGAGAGGAGTGATAGAGGGAAAGGAGAGAGAGGAGGAGGAGAGAGAGAGAGGACGAGGAGAGAGAGGGGGGAGGGAGAGGAGAGAGAGAGAGGAGGAGTTGGAGAGAGAGAGACACAGGTAGAGAGAGACTGAGAGAGAGCGACACAGGGAGAGAGAGAGACTGAGAGAGAGAGACACAGAGAGAGAGAGACACAGGGAGAGAGACTGAGAGAGAGAGACTGAGAGAGAGAGAGACACAGGGAGAGAGAGACACAGGGAGAGAGAGAGAGAGAGACACAGGGAGAGAGAGAGACTGAGAGAGAGAGAGAGAGAGCGAGAGAGACACAGGGGAGAGAGAGAGAAACCATTCAACCGTTCATCTTTCCGCTGCTTCCTTCCTGATAAGGAGTTGAGGACAGCGTGTTGACAGTCCTTTTTAGAGGAGGAGGAGAGGACAGGAGGAAGGATCTCGTGTTCTGCATCATGTTGGGGCCTGTTCGGTCTCCGTACCTCTCTCATCGCCTGTCTTCCTCCCTCTTCCTCCTCTCCTCTCTCAGATGAGTTTAAGGGCTCCAGTGTTGTAGAGTTAATGAAGAAAGAGGGAACCACACTCGGCCTCACTGTGTCTGGGGGCGTTGACAAGGATGGAAAACCTCGGGTGTCCAACCTGCGCCAGGGAGGCATCGCTGCTAGGTAACTCACACATGTCCAGCATCACACACACACACACAAACACACACACACACACACACACACACACACACACACACACACACATACACACACACACACACACACACACACACACACACACACACACACACACACACACACACACCTTCATATGCTACACACACACACACACACACACACACACACACCTTCATATGCTACACACACACACACACACCTTCATATGCTACATACACACACACCACACACACACCACACACACACACACACCACACACACACACACACACACACCACACACACACACACACAACACACACACACACACACACACACACACACACACACACGCACACACGCATACCTTCATATGCTACACACATACACACACACACACACACACACACACCACACCTTCATATGCTACACACATACACACACACACACACACACACACACACACCTTCATATGCTACACACCACACACACACACACACACACACACCTTCATATGCTACATACACACACACACACCTTCATATGCTACACACACACCTTCATATGCTACACACACACACACACACACACACACACACCTTAATACGTTACACACGGACACAAATACACACACATACACACACACACACACAATACAATACCTACACAGGCTGCCTCACCACACACAGATTACACAGCTGCCTCACCACACACAGATACACAGCTGCCTCACCACACACAGATACACAGCTGCCTCACCACCACAACAGATACCCAGCTGCCTCACCACACACAGATCCACAGGCCTCACCAACACAGATCCACAGCTGCCTCACCACACACAGATACACAGCTGCCTCAATCCACACACAGATACACAGCTGCCTCACCACACACAGATACACAGCTGCCTCACCACACACAGATACACAGCCTGCCTCACCACACACAGATACACAGTGCCTCACCACACACAGATACACAGCTGCCTCACCACACACGATACACAGCTGCCTCACCACAACACAGATACACAGCTGCCTCACCACACACAGATACACAGCTGCCTCACCACACACAGATACACAGCTGCCTCACCACACACAGATACAGAGCTGCCTCACCACACACAGATACACAGCTGCCTCACCACACATACAGATACACAGCTGCCTCACCACACACAGATACACAGCTGCCTCACCACACACAGATACACAGCTGCCTCACCACACACAGACCTAGCTCCTCAACACACACAGATACAACAGCTTGCCTCCCACCCACCCTCACCACACGATACACAGCTCCTCACCACACACAGATACACCGCTGCCTCACCACACACAGGATACACAGCTGCCTCACCACACACCAGATCACCAGCTGCCTCACCATACACAGATACAACATCTGACTCACCACACACAGAACACAAGCTGACTCACCACACACAGATACACAGCTGACTCACCACACACAGAAACACAGCGACTCACCACACACAGAACACAGCTGACTCACCACACACAGAAACACAGCTGCCTCACCACACACAGAAACCCACGCGGACTCACCACACACAGAAACACAGCTGACTCACCACACACAGATACACAGCTCCCCTCACCACACCCAGTAAAACACAGCTGCCTCACCACACACAGAAAACACAGCTGCCTCACCACACACAGATACACAGCTGCCCTCACCACACACAGTACACACAGCTGTCCTCACATATACAGAAACACAGCTGCCTCACCAACACACAGATACACAGCTGCCTCACCACACACAGATACACAGCTGCCTCACCACACACAGAAACACAGCTGACTCACCACACACAGATACACAGCTGCCTCACCACACACAGAAACACAGCTGCCTCACCACACACAGATACACAGCTGCCTCACCACACACAGATACACAGCTGCCTCACCACACACAGATACACAGCGGCCTCACCACACACAAAACACAGCTGACTCACCACACACAGAAACACAGCTGACTCACCACACACAGAAACACAGCTGCCCTCACCACACACAGATACACAGCTGCCTCACCACACACGATACACAGCTGCCTCACCACACACAGAAACACAGCCGGCCTCACCACACACAGATACCAGCTGCCTCACCACACAACAACAGATCCACAAACACAGCTGCCTCACCACACACAGATACACAATCTGCCGCACCACACACAGATACACAGCTGCCTCACCACACACAGAAACACAGCTGCCTCATCACACACAGATACACAGCTGCCTCACCACACACAGATACACAGCTGCCTCACCACACACAGAACACAGCTGCCTCACCACACACAGATACACAGCTGCCTCACCACACACAGATACACAGCTGCCTCACCACACACAGATACACAGCTGCCTCACCACACACAGATACACAGCTGCCTCACCTCACACAGAAACACAGCTGCCTCACCACACACAGATACACAGCTGCCTCACCACACACAGATACACAGCTGCCTCACCACAACACAGAAACACAGCTGCCTCACCACACACAGATACAGAGCTGCCTCACCACACACATAAACACAGATTCAGACCTGCCTCACCACACACAGATACACAGCTGCCTCGTCACACACAGATACACAGATTCAGAGCTGCCCCTGCTGTCTCTGTGTACGTCAGAGAGAGAGGAGTGAAGGACTATATGACTACATGTAGCTGTGAGAGACAGAGAGACAAGAGGAAGAGAGACAGAGAGGAGAGAGACAAGAGGGAGAGCGACAAGAGAGAGAGAGAGAGAGAAGAGAGAGAGAGGCGAGAGAGAGAGAGGAGACAGAGAGAGAGACAAGAGGGAGAGAGAGACAGACAGAAAGAGAGAGAGGAGAGAGAGACAGAGAGAGAGGGAGAGAGAGACACAGGGAGAGAGAGGAGAGAGAGATAAACCATGTGAGAGAGAGATACACCATGTGTGTTTGTGTGTGTGTGTGTGTGTTCAGTGAGTGTGTGTGTGTGTATTCAGTGTGTGTGTGTGTTAGCTATATAAATGGATGCTGTTTAAAACACCACTCTCCTCCCTCCTGTCAGCTGCTGACTGGTTCATTGAACTCACAGGTCACATCTGATTCCTCCTTTACATGCTCTGACAACTGCCCCTCTCCATCACACTGAGAGAGAGAGAGAGAGAGAGAGAGAGAGAGGGATGTAGGGATGGGAGGGAGGGAGAGAGAGAGAGGGAGGGATGTAGGAATGGAAGGGAGAGAGAGAAAGAGAGAGAGAGAGAGAGGGATGTAGGGAAGGGAGGGAGAGAGAGAGAGAGGGATGTAGGGATGGGAGGGAGGGAGAGAGAGAGAAGGATGTAGGGATGGGAGGGAGGGAGAGAGAGAGGGATGTAGGGAAGGGAGGGAGAGAGAGCGAGAGAGAGAGAGAGAGAGAGATGTAGGGATGGAAGGGAGGGAGAGAGAGAGGGATGTAGGGATGGAAGGGAGGGAGAGAGAGAGAGAGAGGGATGTAGGGATGGAAGGGAGGGAGAGAGAGGGATGTAGGGATGGAAGGGAGGGAGAGAGAGGGATGTAGGGATGGAAGGGTCGGGAGAGAGAGAGAGACAGTAACCTATTTTACCACAGAGAGAGAGAGAGACAGAGAGAGAGAGAGAGACAGAGAGACAGAGAGAGAGAGAGAACCACTTGGCCTGTCATTTTTACAAATTGATGGAAAGTGGTGTTGGGAGAAAAACATACCGCGTTTAAAAAATGAATTTACACAAACAACAAGTGTGAGGTTAAAATTGGAAAAAAACACACACATTTCTTCCCACAGTGCCGTGGGGTGAGACAGGGATGCAGCTTAAGCCCCACCCTCTTCAACATATATATCAATGAATTGGCGAGGGCACTAGAACAGTCTGCAGCACCCGGCCTCACACTACTAGACTCTGAAGTCAAATGTCTACTGTTTGCTGATGATCTGGTGCTTCTGTCACAACACTCACCGTCTGTGTTTCTCCCATCTCCTCGTCTCCATATCTTTCTCTGTCTGTGTTTCTCTCATCTCCTCGTCTCCATATCTTTCTCTGTCTGTGTTTCTCCCCATCCCCTCGTCTCCATATCTTTCTCTTTCTGTGTTTCTCCTCGTCTCCATATCTTTCTCTTTCTGTGTTTCTCCTCGTCTCCATATCTTTCTCTGTCTGTGTTTCTCTCATCTCCTCATCTCCATATCTTTCTCTGTCTGTGTTTCTCCCATCCCCTCGTCTCCATATCTTTCTCTGTCTGTGTTTCTCCACTCTCCTCGTCTCCATATCTTCTCTTTCTGTGTTTCTCCTCGTCTCCATATCTTTCTCTTTCTGTGTTTCTCCCATCTCCTCGTCTCCCATATCTTTCTCTTTCTGTGTTTCTCCCAGCTCCTCGTCTCCATATCTTTCTCTTTCTGTGTTTCTCCCATCTCCTCGTCTCCATATCTTTCTCTTTCTGTGTTTCTCCCATCTCCTCGTCTCCATATTCTTTCTCTGTCTGTTTCTCCTCGTCTCCATATCTTTCTCTCTCTGTGTTTTCTCTCATCTCCTCGTCTCCATATCTTTCTCTGTCTGTGTTTCTCTCTACTTCTGTTCTGATTGTCTCCATCCCCTCCCCTCTCTCTGTCTGGGTTTCTCTCTACTTCTGTTCTGATTGTCTCCATCCCCCTCCCCTCTCTCTGTCTGATGTTTCTCTCTACTTCTGTGTCTGATTGTCTCCATCCCCCTCCCTCTTTCTGTCTCCCATCCTCTCGTCTCAATATCTTTCTCTGTGTGTGTTTCTCTCTACTTCTGTTCTGATTGTCTCCATCCCCTCCCCTCTCTCTCCATCCCCTCCCCTCTCTCTGTCTTCCCCCTCCTCTATCACACCATCCATCTCTCTCTGTGTAGGAGTGACCAGCTCAACGTGGGCGACTACATCAGGTCTGTAAACGGGATCAATCTGACCAAGTTCCGTCACGACGAGATCATCAGCCTGCTGAAGAAAGTTCGGAGAACGTGTGGTTCTAGAGGTGGAATGGTCGAGCTGCCACCTGTCTGTGAGTCTACTGTTTCTAGGACCACGTTGTTATAAATGATAAAGTCCTTCATAGTCAGTGATACATTATGTTGATCTTGATTGGGTTCAATAGATACATTAGTCCTGTTGATCTGATTGGTTCAATAGATACATTAGTCCTGTTGATCTGATTGGTTCATAAGATCATTATGTTGATCTGATTGGTTCAATAGGACACATTAGTCCTGTTGATCTGATTGGTTCAATAGATACATTAGTCCTGTTGATCTGAATTGGTTCAATAGATACATTAGTCCTGTTGATCTGATTGGTTCAATAGATACATTATGTTGATCTGATTGGTTCAATAGACACATTAGTCCTGTTGATCTGATTGGTTCAATAGATACATTAGTCCTGTTGATCTGATTGGTTCAATAGATACATTAGTCCTGTTGATTGATTGGTTCAATAGATACATTAGTCCTGTTGATCTGATTGGTTCAATAGATACATTATGTTGATCTGATTGGTTCAATAGACACATTAGTCCTGTTGATCTGATTGGTTCAATACATACATTAGTCCTGTTGATCTGATTGGTTCAATAGATACATTAGTCCTGTTGATCTGATTGGTTCAATAGACACATTAGTCCTGTTGATCTGATTGGTTCAATAGACACATTAGTCCTGTTGATATGATTGGTTCAATAGATACATTAGTAGTGTTTATCTGTTGATCTGATTGGTTCAATAGATATATTAGTTGTGTTTATCTGTTGATCTGATTGGTTCAATAGACACATTAGTCCTGTTGATCTGATTGGTTCAATAGATAGATACTAATCAATAGAATTGGATGAGTATAGAGTCAGCTGGATGTATACTAGATGAAACTTGATCTTCCGTCTGATGTCAGAGTCCTGAGGCCCCCACAATTCCTTTGTACCTTTCCAGAGCTGTTGTACACGGAGTTCAAAGCCACCTTTAACCAAACACAATCTCACCTCTGTGTCTTTTCCTTTCAGTCTCCTCTGCCTGGTCTGATGCAGAGCTTTACATTCAGACAGGCTGTGTAATGATGTCTCCTCTCCCTGACAGACTGTAATGATGTCTCCTCTCCCTGACAGACTGTAATGATGTCTCCTCTCCCTGACAGGCTGTGTAATGATGTCTCCTCTCCCAGACTGTGTAATGATGTCCTCCTCTCCCCGACTGTGTAATGATGTCTCCTCTCCCAGACAGGCTGTGTAATGATGTCCTCCTCTCCCAGACTGTGTAATGATGGCTCCTCTCCCAGACTGTGTAATGATGTTCTCCTCTCCCCAGACTGTGTAATGATGTCTCCTCTCCCAGACTGTGTAATGAATGGCTCCTCTCCCAGACTGTGTAATGATGTCTCCTCTCCCAGACTGTGTAATGATGTCTCCTCTCTCAGACTGTGTAATGATGTCTCCTCTCCCAGACTGTGTAATGATGGCTCCTCCCAGACTGTGTAATGATGTCTCCTCTCCCAGACAGGCTGTGTAATGATGTCTCCTCTCTCAGACGTGTATTGATGTCTCCTCTCACAGACTGTGTAATGATGTCTCCTCTCCCAGACGGTGTAATGATGGCTCCTCTCCCAGACTGTGTAATGATGTCTCCTCTCCCAGACAGACTGTGTAATGATGTCTCCTCTCCCAGACAGACTGTTGTAATGATGTCTCCTCTCCAGACTGTGTAATGATGTCTCCTCTCCCAGTCTGTGTAATGATGTCTCCTCTCCCAGATTGTGTAATGATGTCCACCTCTCTCCCCAGATTGTTTAATGATGTCTCCTCTCCCAGACTGTGTAAATGATGTCTCCTCTCCAGACGGTGTAATGATGTCTCCTCTCCCAGACTGGTGTAATGATGTCTCCTACTCCCAGACTGTGTAATGATGTCTCCTCTCCCAGACTGTGTAATGATGTCTCCTCTCCCAGGCTGTGTAATGATGTTCCTCTCCCAGACTGTGTAAATGATGTGTCCTCTCCCAGACTGTGTAATGATGTCTCCTCTCCCAGACTGTGTAAATGATGTCCTCCTCTCCCAGACTGTGTAATGATGTCTCCTCTCCCAGGGCTGTGTAATGATGTCTCCTCTCCCAGACTGTGTAATGATGTCTCCTCTCCCAGACTGTGTAATGATGTCTCCTCTCCCAGACTGTGTAATGATGTCTCCTCTCCCAGACAGTGTAATGATGTCTCCCTCTCCCAGACTGTGTAATGTCTCCTCTCTCAGACTGTGTAATGATGTCTCCTCTCCCAGGCTGTGTAATGATGTCTCCTCTCCCAGACTGTGTAATGATGTCTCCTCTCCCAGACTGTGTAATGATGTCTCCTCTCCCAGACTGTGTAATGATGTCTCCTCTCCCAGACTGTGTAATGATGTCTCCTCTCCCAGACTGTGTAATGATGTAACTGTGGAGGGTAGTGATATGTTCATATAGTGTTTGCTCTTCTCTCCTCAGCTGTTCAAGGCTCTGGGCTGATGTTCAAAAAGCGTCGAGGTGACTCTGCACAAAGAAGGCAATACGTTCGGCTTTGTCATCCGAGGTACGTGTGTGTGTGTGTGTGTGTGGTGTGTGTGTGTGTGTGTGTGTGTGTGTGTGTGTGTGTGTGTGTGTGAAGCCGTTGACTGGGGTACGGAGGAAAGGAAAGTGATCTGAATAAGACTACAGAATATGACCTTCTAGTTGACTCTGTTTACCCAGTTGGAATGAAGCTTCATTAAAACGAATAGGAACAAACTTGTAGAAATGTGACCTAAATAGCACCCTATTCCTACACTGCTAATTTTAGGGTCCATAGGGCTCTGGTCAAAAGTAGTGCACCATGTAGGGAATAGGGTTCCATTTGTGATGCTCCCTTGGTGAGTTATCCTCTGTCTTTGAAGAGAGGGAAGTTAACTTGAAGGTCGACGCTACAGAGATGTTGCCACAGCTCATTACTCTCCGTCATTAATTCAACAAGTGGGTTTTGTTGTTGTGTATACTGTTTATCTCAGAGAAGAGGCTCCTCGCAGAGAGGAACGTGAATGGATGATGTTTAATCTTTATCTCCTCTGAGAGAGAGGAACATGAATGGATGATGTTTAATCTTTATCTCCTCTGAGAGAGAGGAACGTGAATGGATGATGTTTAATCTTTATCTCCTCTGAGAGAGAGGAACATGAATGGATGATGTTTAATCTTTATCTCCTCGGAGAGAGAGGAACATGAATGGATGATGTTTAATCTTTATCTCCTCTGAGAGAGAGGGACGTGAATGGATGATGTCGTGTTCAAACTGTGGGTTCATGTTCTGCTTTGGAATTACTGATGAGGCTAAAAGGACTTTATTCAATTGCCCTTTCTGTTTCTAAATCAATAAGTCCTTCCTGCATTGAAAGCCAATGCATTGCTACTGTGTTTTCCTGTGTAGAAATTGTATTTAAACTGTTTTCCTTTGTGATCAGGTACTACAGTATTACCTTGGTTCTTCAGTGATCTCTTATAGCACAAATCAATTATATGTATCCTTGGTTACCGTACCCACCTGTTTGTGTGATAACTGTCTGTTGGTTGGTTTAGGAGGAGCCCACGAGGACAGGAACAAATCCCGCCCCGTTGTCATAACGACCATCAGGCCAGGTGGACCTGCTGACAGGTGAGATGTTGTATCACTGACTAGACATGAGTAGCAGATCACAGATAGTTCTGGTGTATCAGAGTCTAGACATGAGTAACAGATCACAGATAGTTCTGGTGTATCAGAGTCTAGACATGAGTAGCAGATCACAGATAGTTCTGGTGTATCAGAGTCTAGACATGAGTAGCAGATCACAGATAGTTCTGGTGTATCAGAGTCTAGACATGAGTAGCAGATCACAGATAGTTCAAAGATCTGACTTGTATCCATTCATTGTGACATTACCTTGACCTTGTTTGAAACATCAGCAGAGTTCAAGGTTAAGCTGTAGAGCAGTGGTCCCAAACATGTTATTCTCCCGTACCCCTTGTAAGACAGAGAAGAGCTGGGAGAGGAGAGGAGAGGAGAGGAGGGGAGGAGGAGAGGAGAGGAGAGGGGGGAGAGGAGAGGAGAGGAGAGGAGAGGAGAGGAGGAGAGGGTGGAGAGGAGAGGAGAGGAGAGGGGGAGGAGGAGGAGGGGAGAGGAGGAGAGGAGGAGGGGGGGAGAGGAGAGGAGGGGGGGAGGAGAGGGGGGGAGGAGAGGGGAGGAGTTGAGGAGGGGAGGAGAGGAGTTGAGGAGGAGAGGAGGAGAGGAGGAGAGGAGAGGAGAGGGGGAGAGGATAGGAGGAGAGGAGAGGAGAGGAGAGGAGGATAGGAGAGGTGGCCTTGCCATTAAGACGTAATGATCCAAATGAAGGTTTAAGTGGCAGGGGGGAACCAACAGGCCCTCAGACGTTGGCTACACTGGTAGCCTCAGGGACCAGGAGGGAAACCAACCAGCCACTGTTGTCTGTCTCTTCCTCTCCTCGCCTGTCTATATATCTGTCTGTCTCTCTATATCTGTCTGTCTCTTCTCTCCTCCCTGTCTATATATCTGTCTGTCTCTCTATATCTGTCTGTCTCTTCCTCTCCTCCCTGTCTCTCTATATCTGTCTGTCTCTCTATATCTGTCTGTCTCTTCCTCTTCCTCCCTGTCTCTCTATATCTTGTCTGTCTCTTCCTCTCCTCCCTGTCTATATATCTGTCTGTCTCTCCTATATCTGTCCTGTCTCTCTATAATCTGTCTGTCCTCTTCCTCGATCCCTGTCTATTACGTGTCTGTCTCTCTATATCTGTCCTGTCTCTCTATATCTGTCTGTCTCTTCCTCTCCTCGCCTGTCTATATGATTCTGTCTGTCTCTCTATAGTCTGTCTGTCTCTTCCTCTCCTCCCTGTCTCTCTATATCTGACTGTCTCTCTATATCTGTCGGTCCTCTTCCTCTCCTCCTGTCTCTCTATATATGTCTGTCTCTCCCCTCTTGCTCTCTCTCCTCTCTCTCTCTCGCTGTCTCTCTCTCTCTCTCTCTGTGTCTCTCTCTCGCTCTGTCTCTTGCTCTGTCTCTCTCTCTCTCTCTCTCTCTCTCTCTCTCTCTCTGTGTCTCTCCCTCTGTCTCTTGCTCTCTCTCTCTCTCTCTCTGTCTCTGTCTCTCTGTCTCTCTCTCTCTGTCTCTCTCATCTCTCTCCTCTTCTCTCTCTGTCTGTCTCTCTCTCGCTCTGTCTCTTGCTCTGTCTCTTGCTCTGTCTCTCTCTCTCTCTCTCTCTCTCTCTCTCTCTCTCTCTCTCTCTCTCCATCTCTCTCTCTCTGTCTCTCTCTCTCTCTGTCTCTCTCTCTGTCTCTCTCTCTCTCTCTGTCTCTCTCTCCGTCTCTCTCTCTCCGTCTCCCTCCCTATAAACAGTCTATTAATGGACTGTGGTGAAGGATCAGTCAAGGAAGTATTTCTAATGCCATGTCCCGATTGTCCTCCTGCCTGTTGAAATGGTCAGGCAGTACACTCCCCATCCAGCAGCACACTCCCCATCCAGCAGCACACTCCCCATCCAGCAGCACCTGCAGCACACTCCCCATCCAGCAACACACTCCCCATCCAGCAGCACCTGCAGTACACTCCCCATCCAGCAGCACCTGCAGCACACTCCCCATCCAGCAGCACACTCCCCATCCAGCAGCACACCCCCATCCAGCAGCACACTCCCCATCCAGCAGCACACTCCCTATCCAGCAGCACACTCCCCATCCAGCAGCACCTGCAGCACACTCCCCATCCAGCAACACACTCCCCATCCAGCAGCACCTGCAGTACACTCCCATCCAGCAGCACCTGCAGCACACTCCCCATCCAGCAGCACACTCCCCATCCAGCAACACACTCCCCATCCAGCAGCACACTCCCCATCCAGCAGCACACTCACCATCCAGCAGCACACTCCCCATCCAGCAGCACCTGCAGCACACTCCCCATCCAGCAGTACACTCCCTATCCAGCAGCACACTCCCCATCCAGCAGTACACTCCCTATCCAGCAGCACACTCCCCATCCAGCAGCACACTCCCCATCCAGCAGCACACTCCCCATCCAGCAGCACACTCCCCATCCAGCAGCACCTGCAGCACACTCCCCATCCAGCAGCACACTCCCCATCCAGCAGCACACTCCCCATCAGGCAGCACACTCCCCATCCAGCAGCACCTGCCAGCACACTCCCCATCCAGCAGCACCTGCAGCACACTCCCCATCCAGCAACACACTCCCCATCCAGCAGCACACTCCCCATCCAGCAGCACCTGCAGCACACTCCCCATCCAGCAACACACTCCCCATCCAGCAGCACACTCCCCATCCAGCAGCACCTGCAGCACACTCCCCATCCAGCAGCACACTCCCCATCCAGCAGTACACTCCCCATCCAGCAGCACACTCCCATCCAGCAGCACACTCCCCATCCAGCAGCACACTCCCTATCCAGCAGCACACTCCCTATCCAGCAGCACACTCCCCATCCAGCAACACACTCCCCATCCAGCAGCACACTCCCCATCCAGCAGCACACTCCCCATCCAGCAGCACACTCCCCATCCAGCAGCACACTCCCCATCCAGTAGCACACTCCCCATCCAGCAGCACACTCCCCATCCAGCAGCACACTCCCCATCCAGCAGCACACTCCCCATCCAGCAGCACACTCACCATCCAGCAGTACACTCCCCATCCAGCAGCACACTCCCCATCCAGCAGCACACTCCCCATCCAGCAGCACACTCCCCATCCAGCAGCACACTCCCCATCCAGCAGCACACTCCCCATCCAGCAGCACACTCCCTATCCAGCAGCACACTCCCCATCCAGTGTTTAAAAGCGTTGCCTTGGTGTTAGCATCGTCTGGAGGTAGTTTCCACCATGTTAAATCCACCAGGAGAAGTGTGGATAATCAGGATGTAGCTTCAGTGTTCACACTTCCAGTGAGGAGGACAGGATTCCATTCTAGCGGTTGTCACAGGTTGTTTCTGATAAGACCTGATCAAAGGCAGAGACGGTGTGGAGATTCATTTCCTGTGTCACATCATGCTGGACGGTTAGCTGTTAGCGGTTAGCTGTTAGCGGTTAGCTGTTAGCGGTTAGCTGTTAGCGGTTAGCTCACCTGTGGAAACCAAATATAGCTATTTATATTTTCTGTCATAGTGGAGAATTCGCAGCTCACTGACTGACATCTTTTCTATCCCCCCCTCTCTCTCTCTCTCTTTATCTCTCTCCTTCCTTCCTTCCTTCCTTCCCTCCCTCGCTCTTTCTTTCCCTCTCTCTCCCCTCTCTCACCCTCTCCCTCCTTCCCTCCCCTCTCCTCCCCCTCCCTCCCTCTCTCCCCTCTCTCTCTCTCTCTCTCTCTTTCTCTCTCTCCTTCCCTCCCCTCTCTCCTCCCTCCTTCCTTCCCTCCCCCTCTCCTCTCCTCACCCTCCCTCCATCTGTCCCCTGCCTCTCTCTCCCCTCTCTCCCTCCCCCTCCCCTCTCCCTCCCCTCTCCTTCCCTTCCCTTCCCTCCCCCTCCCTCCTTCCCTCCCTCCGTCTCTCTCCGCTCTCTCTCCCTCCTCCCTCTCTCTCCCTCTCCCTCCGCTCTCTCTCCCTCCTTCCCCCCCCTCCCCTCTCCCTCCCCTCTCCTCCCCCTCTCCTCCCCCTCCCTCCTTCCCTCCCTCCCTCTCTCTCCCCTCTCTCCCTCCCTCTCCCCCTCTCCTCCCCCTCCCTCCCTTCCTCTCCTCCCCCTCCCTCCTTCCCTCCCCCTCTCCTCCCCCTCCCTCCCTCCTTCCCTCCCCTTCTCCTCCCCCTCCCTTCCTTTCCTCTCTCCTCAGGGAGGGTACGGTGAAGCCAGGGGACAGGCTCCTGAGTATCGATGGGATCCGTCTTCACGGGACATCCCATGCGGAGGCCATGTCCATCCTCAAACAGTGTGGACAGGAGGCTACGCTACTCATCGAGTACGACGTCTCCATCATGGGTACGTCATGGGAGTGTGTGTGTGTGTGTCCTCAAGAATCTTGTCTTCCAGATGCATATACATTTATATGGTGTTCTCAGGACACTGTCAGGGGGTGTTGGTGGACATTTATATGGTGTTGTCAGGACACTGTCAGGGGAAGGTCTAAAGACAGACTTGATCTCCCAGAGATCTCCCATCCTTCCCATCAGTTGTCATGTTGAAGCAGACAGACTCTGAGAGATGTAGCCTGTGACAGTCCAGGACCAGAGGACAGACCGTTCTTAGTTCAGCCCCTCATCCCTCCACCGTGGAGACATTTCCACAGACCCAGTCCAGTCCAGCAGTACGGTTCCATCATAGGTAGTCAAAGACAGGTGTCTTACAAAGCACAGCCAGAACACAGCCAGAACACAGTCAGAACACAGCCAGAACACAGCCAGAACACAGCCAAAACACAGCCAGAACACAGCCAGAACACAGCCAGAACACAGCCAAAACACAGCCAAAACACAGCCAGAACACAGCCAAAACACAGCCAGAACACAGCCAGAACACAGCCAGACCACAGCTCTTACAAAGCACAGCCAGAACACAGCCAGATCCCAGCTCTTACAAAACACAGCCAGAACACAGCCAAAACACAGCCAGAACACAGCCAGATCCCAGCTCTTACAAAACACAGCCAGAACACAACCAGATCCCAGCCAGATCACAGCCAGAACACAGCCAGATCCTAGCTCTTACAAAACACAGCCAGATCCCAGCCAGAACACAGCCAGATCCCAGCTCTTACAAAACACAGCCAGATCCCAGCCAGAACACAGCCAGAACACAGCCAGATCCCAGCCAGAACACAGCCAGATCCCAGCCAGAACACAGCCAGATCCCAGCCAGAACACAGCCAAATCACAGCCAGAACACAGCCAAAACACAGCCAGAACACAGCCAGATCCCAGCCAACAGATCTGACTAAAAGCCATAAAAGCCTAAAAGCCTTTTCAGACGCAGAGAAAGATCTGTGATGTGAAACATCGTCAATGAAAAAGAATCACCTGCTGGTCCTCTGCTGGGCTTTGATGTTTCTTTCTACTTTACAGAACGCTGACTTTAAAAACCGCTTGGTGAGAAGGGCAAAACAAAGAGGGATTTAAAAGAAGCAGAAAATAGCAGGCTGATCGATGTTCATTTTAAATCCTTCCCCGGACTTCAATCTATTTTGATCAGTCCACTAAATGTCAGAGGGAACCACCCAGGAAGGAGAGTATGAGAGAGTGAGTTGGCCTATTACCCAGCGTGGGCCTGGGAGAGTTTCCTCTGGAGAAAAAGCAAGGTCTTGAGTTGACAGTTGGCTGAATATAGATAACAACCCCTTGAGTTGACAGTTGGCTGAATATAGATAACAACCCCTTGAGTTGACAGTTGGCTGAATATAGATAACAACCCCTTGAGTTGACAGTTGGCTAAATATAGATAACAACCCCTTGAGTTGACAGTTGGCTGAATATAGATAACAACCCCTTGAGTTGACAGTTGGCTGAATATAGATAACAACCCCTTGAGTTGACAGTTGGCTAAATATAGATAACAACCCCTTGAGTTGACAGTTGGCTGAATATAGATAACAACCCCTTGAGTTGACAGTTGGCTGAATATAGATAACAACCCCTTGAGTTGACAGTTGGCTGAATATAGATAACAACCCCTTGAGTTGACAGTTGGCTGAATATAGATAACAACCCCTTGAGTTGACAGTTGGCTGAATATAGATAACAACCCCTTGAGTTGACAGTTGGCTAAATATAGATAACAACCCCTTGAGTTGACAGTTGGCTGAATATAGATAACAACCCCTTGAGTTGACAGTTGGCTGAATATAGATAACAACCCCTTGAGTTGACAGTTGGCTGAATATAGATAACAACCCCTTGAGTTGACAGTTGGCTGAATATAGATAACAACCCCTTGAGTTGACAGTTGGCTGAATATAGATAACAACCCCTTGAGTTGACAGTTGGCTGAATATAGATAACAACCCCTTGAGTTGACAGTTGGCTGAATATAGATAACAACCCCTTGAGTTGACAGTTGGCTAAATATAGATAACAACCCCTTGAGTTGACAGTTGGCTGAATATAGATAACAACCCCTTGAGTTGACAGTTGGCTGAATATAGATAACAACCCTTGAGTTGACAGTTGGCTGAATATAGAAACAACCCCTTGAGTTGACAGTTGGCTAAATATAGATAACAACCCCTTGAGTTGACAGTTGGTTGAATATAGATAACAACCCCTTGAGTTGACAGTTGGTTGAATATAGATAACAACCCCTTGAGTTGACAGTTGGCTGAATATAGATAACAACCCCTTGAGTTGACAGTTGGTTGAATATAGATAACAACCCCTTGAGTTGACAGTTGGCTGAATATAGATAACAACCCCTTGAGTTGACAGTTGGTTGAATATAGATAACAACCCCTTGAGTTGACAGTTGGCTGAATATAGATAACAACCCCTTGAGTTGACAGTTGGTTGAATATAGATAACAACCCCTTGAGTTGACAGTTGGCTGAATATAGATAACAACCCCTTGAGTTGACAGTTGGCTGAATATAGATAACAACCCCTTGAGTTGACAGTTGGCTGAATATAGTTAACAACCCCTTGAGTTGACAGTTGGCTGAATATAGATAACAACCCCTTGAGTTGATACTTGGTTGAATATAGATAACAACCCCTTGAGTTGACAGTTGGTTGAATATAGATAACAACCCCTTGGTTGACAGTTGGTTGAATATAGATAACAACCCCTTGAGTTGACAGTTGGTTGAATATAGATAACAACCCCTTGAGTTGACAGTTGGCTGAATATAGATAACAACCCCTTGAGTTGACAGTTGGCTGAATATAGATAACAACCCCTTGAGTTGACAGTTGGCTAAATATAGATAACAACCCCTTGAGTTGACAGTTGGCTGAATATAGATAACAACCCCTTGAGTTGACAGTTGGCTGAATATAGATAACAACCCCTTGAGTTGACAGTTGGCTGAATATAGATAACAACCCCTTGAGTTGACAGTTGGCTGAATATAGATAACAACCCCTTGAGTTGACAGTTGGCTGAATATAGATAACAACCCCTTGAGTTGACAGTTGGTTGAATATAGATAACAACCCCTTGAGTTGACAGTTGGCTGAATATAGATAACAACCCCTTGAGTTGACAGTTGGCTGAATATAGATAACAACCCCTTGAGTTGACAGTTGGCTGAATATAGATAACAACCCCTTGAGTTGACAGTTGGCTGAATATAGATAACAACCCCTTGAGTTGACAGTTGGCTGAATATAGATAACAACCCCTTGAGTTGACAGTTGGCTGAATATAGATAACAACCCCTTGAGTTG
Source organism: Oncorhynchus kisutch (assembly GCF_002021735.2). NCBI lineage: Eukaryota > Metazoa > Chordata > Actinopteri > Salmoniformes > Salmonidae > Oncorhynchus > Oncorhynchus kisutch. The sequence continues at coordinate 10,997,050 of NW_022261985.1, read as the reverse complement.
ACAGTTGGCTGAATATAGATAACAACCCCTTGAGTTGACAGTTGGCTGAATATAGATAACAACCCCTTGAGTTGACAGTTGGCTAAATATAGATAACAACCCCTTGAGTTGACAGTTGGCTGAATATAGATAACAACCCCTTGAGTTGACAGTTGGCTGAATATAGATAACAACTCCTTGAGTTGACAGTTGGCTGAATATAGATAACAACCCCTTGAGTTGACAGTTGGCTGAATATAGATAACAACCCCTTGAGTTGACAGTTGGCTGAATATAGATAACAACCCCTTGAGTTGACAGTTGGCTGAATATAGATAACAACCCCTTGAGTTGACAGTTGGTTGAATATAGATAACAACCCTTGAGTTGACAGTTGGCTGAATATAGATAACAACCCCTTGAGTTGACAGTTGGTTGAATATAGATAACAACCCCTTGAGTTGACAGTTGGCTGAATATAGATAACAACCCCCTTGAGTTGACAGTTGGCTGAATATAGAAAACAACCCCTTGAGTTGACAGTTGGCTAAATATAGATAACAACCCCTTGAGTTGACAGTTGGCTGAATATAGATAACAACCCCTTGAGTTGACAGTTGGCTGAATATAGATAACAACCCCTTGAGTTGACAGTTATCTGAATATAGAAAACAACCCCTTGAGTTGAAACTACGGATTTTATGAATAAAACTCTCTCATACTTTCATGGTGAAGCAAATCGATTCTCAAGGGAGAAATGGGAGTTGTCTTTTGAAATGTGTTTGTATGATAGATTAGACTTAACATGAAGTTAACATACAGATGTTTGCCTATACACAGAGCTTTACAGTATGTCCCAACAAACAGGTGTGTGCCTATACACAGAGATTTACGGTATGTCCCAACAACAGGTGTGTGCCTATACACAGAGATTTACGGTATGTCCCAACAAACAGGTGTGTGCCTATACACAGAGATTTACGGTATGTCCCAACAAACAGGTGTGTGCCTATACACAGAGATTTACGGTATGTCCCAACAAACAGGTGTGTGCCTATACACAGAGATTTACGGTATGTCCCAACAAACAGGTGTGTGCCTATACACAGAGATTTACGGTATGTCCCAACAAACAGGTGTGTGCCTATACACAGAGATTTACGGTATGTCCCAACAAACAGGTGTGTGCCTATACACAGAGATTTACGGTATGTCCCAACAAACATGTGTGTGCCTATACACAGAGATTTACGGTATGTCCCAACAAACATGTGTGTGCCTATACACAGAGATTTACGGTATGTCCCAACAAACATGTGTGTGCCTATACACAGAGATGTACGGTATGTCCCAACAAACAGGTGTGTGCCTATACACAGAGATTTACGGTATGTCCCAACAGACAATTTACGTTTTCTCTCTGAGCGACCCAGGCATGATAAAAACAGAATGATTAAGAACCAACAGATTGCAAGCCCATTAATCCCTACTATACACCCATAAACTACACCCATAAACTACACACACACACACACACACACAGAGAGAGACAGACACTGAAGCGATGCGCAATGACGCGATGATGTGGCCAGGTTATGCTGGTGGTTGTGTGTGTGTGATGAGAAACATTGTGTAACATTCCCACACAGCCAGTCTCATCAGTACGTCTCTCTCCCTCCTGGTAGGCAGGTTGATGTGAGGATGGAGGGAAGGAGTTGGAAGAGACGAATGAGTTATGAAGGAAGAATGAGATGTGGAGGAGAAGAGAGGAGGAGAGGTAGAGAGATGGAGGGATAAAGGGATGGAGGAGATGAGAGGTAGAGAGATGGAGGAGAGGACTGGAGGAGAGGAGAGGTAGAGAGATGGAGGAGAGGACTGGAGGAGAGGAGAGGTAGAGAGATGGAGGAGAGGACTGGAGGAGAGGAGAGGTAGAGAGATGGAGGAGAGGACTGGAGGAGAGGAGAGGTAGAGAGATGGAGGAGAGGACTGGAGGAGAGGAGAGGTAGAGAGATGGAGGAGAGGTAGAGAGATGGAGGAGAGGACTGGAGGAAAGGAGAGGTAGAGAGATGGAGGAGAGGACTGGAGGAGATGTAGAGAGATGGAGGAGAGGACTGGAGTAGAGGAGAGGTAGAGAGATGGAGGAGATGATTGGAGGAGATGAGATGTAGAGAGACGGGAGAGAGGTAGAGGGATGGAGGAGATGAGAGGCAGAGAGATGGAGGAGAGGAGAGGTAGAGAGATGGGGGTAGAGGAATGGAGGAGAGGACTGGAGGAGAGGAGCGATAGAGAGATGGGGGTAGAGTGATGGAGGAGAGGAGCGATAGAGAGATGGGGGTAGAGTGATGGAGGAGAGGAGAGGTAGAGAGATGGGGGTAGAGTGATGGAGGAGAGGAGAGGTAGAGGGATGGAAGGTGGTGTTTTATCACCATGAATGAAACAATCTCCAGGCTGCATCAATAATGTGAGCCCATTAATTTTTCATCCGATAGCTCTTAGCATGGCCAGGAACAGACAGGAGAAGACGAGGGAATGATATGTGTAGGAAATACAGGGAGGACAGGGGCATATAGATATGTAGGGGAGACAGGGGGAGGTATGGTTACTGGGGGATTGTTGCTTGGATGAATGGTGATGGGGAAGAGGGAGAGAGGGAGGGAGGGAGAGGGGGAGAGAATGGAAGAGGATACAAGGAGGATAAGTAATAGTGTAGGAGGGGAGAAAGAGAAGCCTGTGGGGGAAAACAGGTTAGCTGCATCAACAACACCTGTTCAGAGACAGAGACACAGAGAGAGACAGAGACAGAGAGAGAGGGGGGGAGACAGAGAGAGAGACAGACAGAAAGAGAGACAGACAGAAAGAGAGAGAGAGAGAGAGAGAGAGAGAGAGAGAGAGAGACAGACAGACAGACAGACAGAGACAGACAGACAGACAGACAGACAGACAGACAGACAGACAGACAGACAGACAGACAGACAGACAGACAGACAGACAGACAGACAGACAGACAGACAGACAGACAGACAGACAGACAGACAGACAGACAGACAGACAGACAGAATTGCCTGAATCCTTGTGGGTTTTCCTACTGCTTGTATGATATTAACATCCCTTCTGAGAGGCAAGTTTGTTTTGTTGAGCGTGTGGATTGTATAGAAAGATAGGAAGGGTGTGTGTGTGTGTGTGTGTGTGACAGTACAGTACCAGTAAAAGGTTTGGACACACCTACTCATTCAAGGGATTTTACTATTTTCTACGTTGTAGAACAACAGTGAAGACATCAACACTATAAAATAACACATATGGAATCATTTAGGAACCGAAAAAGTGTTCAGCAAATCAAAATATATTTATATTTTAGAGTAGACACCTTTTGCCTTGATGACAGATTTGTACACTCTTGGCATGTCGTGTCTCAAGCATCATTAAACATCTAGAGACCAGAATAAGGGGAGGGGTGTAGAGACCAGAATAAGTGAAGGGGTGTAGAGACCAGAATAAGGGGAGGGGTGTAGAGACCAGAATAAGTGAAGGGGTGTAGAGACCAGAATAAGGGGAGGGGTGTAGAGACCAGAATAAGGGGAGGGGGGAGGGGTGTAGAGACCAGAATAAGGGGAGGGGTGTAGAGACCAGAATAAGGGGAGGGGGGTAGAGACCAGAATAAGGGGAGGGGTGTAGAGACCAGAATAAGGGGAGGGGTGTAGAGACCAGAATAAGGGGAGGGGTGTAGAGACCAGAATAAGGGGAGGGGTTGTAGAGACCAGAATAAGGGGAGGGGGGTAGAGACCAGAATAAGGGGAGGGGTGTAGAGACCAGAATAAGTGAAGGGTGTAGAGACCAGAATAAGTGAAGGGGTGTAGAGACCAGAATAAGGGGAGGGGTGTAGAGACCAGAATAAGGGGAGGGGTGTAGAGACCAGAATAAGGGGAGGGGTGTAGAGACCAGAATAAGGGGAGGGGTGTAGAGACCAGAATAAGGGGAGGGGTGTAGAGACCAGAATAAGGGGAGGGGTGTAGAGACCAGAATAAGGTGAGGGGTGTAGAGACCAGAATAAGGGGAGGGGTGTAGAGACCAGAATAAGGGGAGGGGTGTAGAGACCAGAATAAGGGGAGGGGTGTAGAGATCAGAATAAGGGAGGGGTGTAGAGACCAGAATAAGGGGAGGGGGAGGGGTGTAGAGACCAGAATAAAGGGGAGGGGTGTAGAGACCAGAATAAGGGGAGGGGTGTAGAGACCAGAATGGGGGGAGGGGTGTAGAGACCAGAATAAGGGGAGGGGTGTAGAGACCAGAATAAGGGGAGGGGTGTAGAGACCAGAATAAGGGGAGGGGTGTAGAGACCAGAATGGGGGGGAGGGGTGAGGGGTGTAGAGACCAGAATGGGGGGAGGGGTGTAGAGACCAGAATAAGGGGAGGGGTGTAGAGACCAGAATAAGGGGAGGGGTGTAGAGACCAAGAATAAGGGGAGGGGTGTAAGAGACCAGAATAAGGGGAGGGGTGTAGAGACCAGAATAAGGGGAGGGGTGTAGAGACCAGAATAAGGGAGGGGTGTAGAGACCAGAATGGGGGGAGGGGTGAGGGGTGTAGAGACCAGAATAAGGGAGGGGTGAGTGGTGTAGAGACCAGAATAAGTGGAGGGGTGTAGAGACCAGAATAAGGGGAGGGGTGTAGAGACCAGAATAAGGGGAAGGGTGTAGAGACCAGAATTGGGGGAGGGGTGAGGGGTGTAGAGACCAGAATGGGGGGAGGGGTGAGGGGTGTAGAGACCAGAATAAGGGGAGGGGTGAGTGGTTGTAGAGACCAGAATAAGTGGAGGGGTGTAGAGACCAGAATAAGGGGAGGGGTGTAGAGACCAGAATAAGGGGAGGGGTGTAGAGACCAGAATGGGGGGAGGGGTGAGGGGTGTAGAGACCAGAATAAGGGGAGGGGTGTAGAGACCAGAATAAGGGGAGGGGTGTAGAGACCAGAATGGGGGGAGGGGTGAGGGGTGTAGAGACCAGGATAACCAACTGTTGGGTAACTAAGGGGAGGCTGTATCTGAGCCTGGTACACCCCAGCTGTTGGGTAACTAAGGGGAGGCTGTATCTGAGCCTGGTACACCCCAGCTGTTGGGTAACTAAGGGGAGGCTGTATCTGAGCCTGGTACACCCCAGCTGTTGGGTAACTAAGGGGAGGCTGTGTCTGAGCCTGGTACACCCCAGCTGTTGGGTAACTAAGGGGAGGCTGTATCTGAGCCTGGTACACCCCAGCTGTTGGGTAACTAAGGGGAGGCTGTGTCTGAGCCTGGTACACCCCAGCTGTTGGGTAACTAAGGGGAGGGTGTGTCTGAGCCTGGTACACCCCAGCTGTTGGGTAACTAAGGGGAGGGTGTGTCTGAGCCTGGTACACCCCAGCTGTTGGGTAACTAAGGGGAGGCTGTATCTGACATTTTGATGTCAGATCTTTGTATATATATTTGTAAATATCACCATCTTTCCATGATACACTAGCGCTCTGTAAATAAATCCTCATTTGCACCTCTTCCTGCCTGTCTCCTGCTGAATCTGTGTCCTTTACGACGGCTCGAAGGAACCTGTGTTACACGAATACAGATATCACAGCAACCTGTCACTTCAAAAAGCACCCAGTGAACTCAGAGTCTCTGCATTTCAATGGTATGTGTTTTTTTGTTGTGGTAGAGCGTGACGTAAGCAGAATTTTACATTTGCACGAAACCACCCAAAAATGGTTCCCCCCGGCTCATTTCAACTACCCATTTAGTCAGTTTATCCTAGCCTTGTCTGCTCTGTGTAGTGAAATCACTAAAACACACAGGCAGTTGGACGTTCATAGTTCTTCAGATGTTTGAACATCTAGATGCTGTATGTGAAGTGAAAGCATTGAAACACATTGGGGGATCTGTTGTGGTTGTGTTTAGGTGCATGTGGTTGTGTTTAGGTTCATGTGGTTGTGTTTAGGTTCATGTGGTTGTGTTTAGGTTATTTGGTTGTGTTTAGGTTCATGTGGTTGTGTTTAGGTTCTTTTGGTTGTGTTTAGGTTCATGTGGTTGTATTTAGGTTCATGTGGTTGTATTTAGGTTCTTGTGGTTGTGTTTAGGTTCATGTGGTTGTGTTTAGGTTCTTTTGGTTGTGTTTAGGTTCATGTGGTTGTATTTAGGTTCATGTGGTTGTGTTTAGGTTCTTGTGGTTGTGTTTAGGTTCATGTGGTTGTGTTTAGGTTCTTGTGGTTGTATTTAGGTTCATGTGGTTGTATTTAGGTTCATGTGGTTGTGTTTAGGTTCATGTGGTTGTGTTTAGGTTCTTGTGGTTGTGTTTAGGTTCTTGTGGTTGTGTTTAGGTTCATGTGGTTGTGTTTAGGTTCTTGTGGTTGTGTTTAGGTTCTTGTGGTTGTGTTTAGGTTCTTGTGGTTGTGTTTAGGTTCATGTGGTTGTGTTTAGGTTCATGTGGTTGTGTTTAGGTTCATGTGGTTGTGTTTAGGTTCATGTGGTTGTGTTTAGGTTCATGTGGTTGTGTTTAGGTTCATGTGGTTGTGTTTAGGTTCATGTGGTTGTGTTTAGGTTCTTGTGGTTGTGTTTAGGTTCATGTGGTTGTGTTTAGGTTCATGTGGTTGTGTTTAGGTTCTTGTGGTTGTGTTTAGGTTCATGTGGTTGTGTTTAGGTTCATGTGGTTGTGTTTAGGTTCATGTGGTTGTGTTTAGGTTCATGTGGTTGTGTTTAGGTTCTTGTGGTTGTGTTTAGGTTATTGTGGTTGTGTTTAGGTTCATATGGTTGTGTTTAGGTTCATGTGGTTGTGTTTAGGTTCATGTGGTTGTGTTTAGGTTCATGTGGTTGTGTTAGGTTCATGTGGTTGTGTTTAGGTTCATGTGGTTGTGTTTAGGTTCATGTGGTGTTTAGGTTGTTTAGGTTCATGTGGTTGTGTTTAGGTTCATGTGGTTGTGTTTAGGTTCTTGTGGTTGTGTTTAGGTTCATGTGGTTGTGTTTAGGTTCATGTTTCAGTGTTTCCCTGTCTGTGAATACAGCTAGATACTGTAGCTGTTACCTTTGACAACAGGGGGCTGCCTCTGGCTAAACCCCACTACCCTGCCTGCACCACAGTTTCATTATTCCACATGTTGTGTAACTGTACGAAGGAGCAGAGTGGAAGCCATTAGGGCTCCTTAATGGTCACCCAGTTTCATCAGAACCTACAGGGATCCTGGTTAGTGGTTTCTCCATTAGGGCTCCTTAATGGTCGCCCAGTTTCATCAGAACCTACAGGGATCCTGGTTAGTGGTTTCTCCATTAGGGCTCCTTAATGGTCGCCCAGTTTCATCAGAACCTACAGGGATCCTGGTTAGTGGTTTCTCCATTGGGGCTCCTTAATGGTCTCCCAGTTTCATCAGAACCTACAGGGATCCATAGGTCAACGTGGTCCATAGGTCAATATGGTCCAGAGGTCAACATGGTCCGTAGGTCAACATGGTCCGTAGGTCAACATGGTCCGTAGGTCAACATGGTCCAGAGGTCAACATGGTCCGTAGGTCAATATGGTCCGTAGGTCAACATGGTCCGTAGGTCAACATGGTCCGTAGGTCAACATGGTCCAGAGGTCAACATGGTCCGTAGGTCAACATGGTCCAGAGGTCAACATGGTCCGTAGGTCAACATGGTCCATAGGTCAACATGGTCCATTTACAGCACAGTGACAGAGGTTTCTGGTTATTGTGGCTGTAGGGTGAAATCCCCTTCTAGTTGATGGGATGGTGTGAGCGTGTGCAATGTGTGATTGTTGACAGCAGTGTCACCCTTTTAAGGTGTTGCAGAATATTGATATGTTAGAGACTGTGGTGTTTCCATCAGCATCACTTCCATGACAAACTGACAACAGACTGACTAACCCATGTTCTCTCTCTCTGTGTCTCTCTCTCTCTCTCTGTCTCTCCCTCTCTCTCTCTCTCTTTCTCTCTCTCTCTGTCTCTCCCTCTCTCTCTCTCTCTCTCCCCCTCTCCCCCCCTCTCTCCCTATCTCTCTCGCTATCTCTGTCTCCCTCTCTCTCTCTCTCTCTCTCTCTCTCTCTCTCCCTCCCTATCTCCCTCCCTATCTCGTGCGCTCTGTCTCCCTCTTTCTCTCTCTCTCTCTCTCTCTCTCCTCTCTCTATCTCTGTCTGTCTGCCCACTCCCTCTCTCCCTCCTACCTGTCTCCTCTCCTCCAGACTCCATAGCCACAGCTTCAGGGCCTCTGCTGGTTGAGGTAGCCAAGTCCCTGGGGTCCAGTCTGGGCCTGGCCCTCAACACCTCCATGTACTGCAACAAGCAGGTCATCATCATAGACAAGGTCAAGCCCGCAAGCATCGCAGACAGGTAACTAAACCCTGCTGGGCCAGCTGAATATATGTCCTGCCCCTACAGACACGGACACACTGTAGACATAGAGAGAGGGAGAGAGAGGGGGAGAGAGAGAGAGAGAGAGAGAGAGACAGAGATAGAGAGAGAGAGAGAGAGAGAGACGGAGAGAGAGATGGGGAGAGAGGCAGAGAGAGAGCGAGATGGGGAGAGAGAGACAGAGAGAGAGAGACAGAGATAGAGAGAGAGAGATAGAGAGAGAGACAGAGATAGAGAGAGAGGCAGAGAGAGAGAGCGAGATGGGGGAGAGAGACAGAGAGAGGGGGAGGGAGAGAGATAGAGAGATAGATAGAGAGAGAGGCAGAGAGAGAGAGCGAGAGGGGGAGGGAGAGAGATAGAGGGAGAGAGAGAGAGAGAGAGAGAGGTGCTTTTTATTTGATGACTTATCTGTGGGGCTCCTGCAGAGCCTCTATTGCTTCCTGACAGGAATCGATTCAGAGGAAGAAACAGAGAGAGAGAAAAGAAGAGAGAAAACAAATGAATGTGCAGGTGGAAGCTTGTAGCCGCTGTCTGCCTTTGAGACGTTTGATACTTTGCAATGTATAAACGCTTAGTGGCTAATTATAGAAATACAAGTCATATGTGGTCTGACGCTAGCGGGGCGGCCTGGAATAACAACAGAGAAACACCATGCTGAGTGGACGCAAAATACACTCTGTTTCCCTAATGGCACTCTATACCCTAGGTAGTGCCCTAGGACCCATAGGCCTCTGATTAAAAGTAGTGCACGATGTAGGGAATAGGGTGCCATTTGGGATAAAGGCACAGTCTTTATGAGGAGGAAGGAGAGAAGTTTACTTCCTTCACTCGCTGACTATAATAAGACAGTCCTCTGGTCTCCGGCGGCTCTACTTATTAAAACATTCAGGGAGGATAACAAGCCTTTCTCCTTCCTCTGGGTTGCTTCTAGATAGACGAATCAGATTACTGAGTGGTTGCTTCTAAATCATGGATTGGAGGAGTCCTGACTCAGTACTAATATAGCTCCACCCATCTAAACCTGGTTGGTCACCGATAGACGAATCAGATTACTGAGTGGTTGCTTCTAAGTCGCGGATTGGAGGAGTCCTGACTCAGTATTAATATCAAATCAAATCAAATCAAATGTATTTATATAGCCCTTCGTACATCAGCTGATATCTCAAAGTGCTGTACAGAAACCCAGCCTAAAACCCCAAACAGCAAGCAATGCAGGTGTAGAAGCACGGTGGCTAGGAAAAACTCCCTAGAAAGGCTAATACCTAGGAAGAAACCTAGAGAGGAACCAGGCTATGTGGGGTGGCCAGTCCTCTTCTGGCTGTGTCGGGTGGAGATTATAACAGAACATGGCCAAGATGTTCAAATGTTCATAAATGACCAGCATGGTCGAATAATAATAAGGCAGAACAGTTGAAACTGGAGCAGCAGCATGGCCAGGTGGACTGGGGACAGCAAGGAGTCATCATGTCAGGTAGTCCTGGGGCATGGTCCTAGGGCTCAGGTCAGTTGAAACTGGAACAGCAGCATGGCCAGGTGGACTGGGGACAGCAAGGAGTCATCATGTCAGGTAGTCCTGGGGCATGGTCCTAGGGCTCAGGTCCTCCGAGAGAGAGAAAGAAAGAGAGAAGGAGAGAATTAGAGAACGCACACTTAGATTCACACAGGACACCGAATAGGACAGGAGAAGTACTCCAGATATAACAAACTGACCCCAGCCCCCCGACACAAACAGACTGATATAGCTCCACCCAGCTAAACCTGGTTGGTCACCGATAGACGAATCAGATTACTGAGTGGTTGTTAAGGTAGTTTTACCTTAACGACTGTTACTAATAGACTAATCAGATTACTGAGTGGTTGTTTAGGTAGCTTTACCTTAACGACTGTCACCGATAGACTAATCAGACTACAGAGTGGTTGTTAAGGTAGTTTTACCTTAACGACTGTTACTAATAGACTAATCAGATTACTGAGTGGTTGTTTAGGTAGTTTTACCTTAACGACTGTTACTAATAGACTAATCAGATTACTGAGTGGTTGTTTAGGTAGTTTTACCTTAACGACTGTTACTAATAGACTAATCAGATTACTGAGTGGTTGTTTAGGTAGTTTTACCTTAACGACTGTTACTAATAGACTAATCAGATTACTGAGTGGTTGTTAAGGTAGTTTTACCTTAACGACTGTTATTAATAGACTAATCAGATTACTGAGTGGTTGTTTAGGTAGTTTTACCTTAACGACTGTTACTAATAGGCTAATCAGATTACTGAGTGGTTGTTTAAGTAGTTTTACCTTGACGACTGTTACTAATAGACTAATCAGATTACTGAGTGGTTGTTTAGGTAGTTTTACCTTGACGACTGTTACTAATAGACTAATCAGATTACTGAGTGGGGCAGAATATATTATTTATCAACCTCTTTGGAAGGAGAGAAGTTTGCTTCCTTCACTCACAGACTAAAATAAGATGGTGCTCACGCCTCTGAAGACTCTCGTTAAGAGATTTGCCCCAAAGCCCTCCGTTAGGCTCTTGTTGACTACTTTGTGGATGTGAGAAGACTAAGTAAACAGGATATGGCTGGATAGATCTCCCCCCACCTCATCTTCCTCTCTCTCTCTCTCTCTCTCTCTCTCTCTCTCTCTCCCTCTCTCTCTCTCTCTCTCTCTCTCTCTCCCTCTCTCTCTCTCTCTCTGTCTCTCTCTCTGTCTCTCTCTCTCTCTCTCTCTCTCTCTCTCCCTCTCTCTCTCTCTCTCTCTCCCCCTCTCTCTCTCTCTCTCTCTCTCTCTCTCTCTCTCTCTCTCTCTCTCTCTCTGTCTCTCTGTCTCTCTCTCTCTCTCTCTCTGTCTCTCTCTCTCTCTCTGTCTCTCTCTCTCTCTCTGTCTCTCTCTCTCTCTCTCTCTCTCTCTCCCTCTCTCTCTCTCTCTCTGTCTCTCTGTCTCTCTCTCTCCCTCTCTCTCTCTCCCTCTCTCTCTCTCTCCTCTCTCTCTCTCTCTCTCTCTCTCTCTCTCTCTCTCTCTCTCTGTCTGTCTCTCTGTCTCTCTCTCTCTCCCTCTCTCTCTCTGTCTCTCTCTCTCTATCTCTCTCCATCTCTCTCTGTGTATCTCTCACTCACACTCACACTCTCACATATCTCCAAGTCTGAGTCAACAGGGGATGGGATTGGAAGTAGAAATCTGCACCTTCCTATATGTACTGTAGGCCCTATTCAGACTTGAGATAAATTGACTTAACATGGAATTAAGTATTTAAAAAAAAAACATGTTGATTTAAGTCTACTTACCTCAAGTCTGAATTAGAATGCCCCCTAAAAAATGTCCATTCTAACAAGAAGTGATGTCATCTCTTTGTAGGTGCGGGGCGCTGCACGCGGGTGACCACATCCTGTCTGTGGACGGTACCAGTATGGAGTACTGTACCTTGGCCGAGGCCACCCAGCTGCTCGCCAGCGCCTGTGAACACGTCAAGATGGAGATCCTGCCCCACCACCAGACCAGGCTGGCCCTCAAGGGTCCTGAACACGGTACTGACCCTATCGCTAACCCTGACCCCTAACCCCACCACCAGACCAGACTGAACCTCAAGGGCCCTGAACACGGTATTGACCCTAACCCTGACCCCTAACCCCACCACCCGATCAGACTGAACCTCAAGGGCCCTGAACACGGTATTGACCCTAACCCTGACCCCTAACCCCACCACCCGATCAGACTGAACCTCAAGGGCCCTGAACACGGTATTGACCCTAACCCTGACCCCTAATCCCACCACCAGACCAGACTGGCCCTCAAGGGCCCCGAACACGGTATTGACCCTAACCCTAACCCCGGACCTCTAACCCCACCACCAGACCAGGCTGGCCATCAAGGGCCCTGAACACGGTACTGACCCTATCCCTGACCCCTAACCCCACCACCAGACCAGACTGGCCCTCAAGGGCCCTGAACACGGTACTGACCCTATCCCTGACCCCTAACCCCACCACCAGACCAGGCTGGCCCTCAAGGGCCCTGAACACGGTATTGACCCTAACCCCACCACCAGACCAGACTGGCCCTCAAGGGCCCTGAACACAGTACTGACCCTATCCCTGACCCCTAACCCCACCACCAGACCAGACTGAACCTCAAGGGCCCCGAGCACGGTATTGACCCTATCCCTGACCCCTAACCCCACCACCAGACCAGGCTGGCCCTCAAGGGCCCTGAACACGGTATTGACCCTGACCCCTAACCCCTGACCCTAACCCCACCACCAGACCAGACTGGCCCTCAAGGGCCCTGAACACGGTACTGACCCTATCCGTGACCCCTAACCCCACCACCAGACCAGACTGAACGTCAAGGGCCCCGAACACGGTATTGACCCTATCCCTAACCCCTGACCCCTAACCCCACCACCAGACCAGACTCAAGGGCCCCGAACATGGAACTGATGAACACACCTAAGGCCTCTGGGTTGTTTTTACTGAAGAGCTCCTGTGATATGTACTGCATGTGTGAGAGAGTCTAGTAATGACTAACCAGGTAGTAATACTATATATACTAGTCTAGTAATCAGATAGTAATACTATATCTACTAGTCTAGTAATCAGGTAGTAATACTATATCTACTAGTCTAGTAATGACTAACCAGGTAGTAATACTATATCTACTAGTCTAGTAATCAGATAGTAATACTATATCTACTAGTCTAGTAATCAGATAGTAATACTATATCTACTAGTCTAGTAATCAGGTAGTAATACTATATCTACTAGTCTAGTAATGACTAACCAGATAGTGATACTATATCTACTAGTCTTGTAATGACTAATCAGATAGTAATACTATGTCTACTAGTCTAGTAGTGACTAATCAGGTAGTAATACTGTATCTACTAGTCTAGTAATGACTAATCAGGTAGTGATACGATATCTACTAGTCTAGTAATCAGGTAGTAATACTATATCTACTAGTCTAGTAATCAGGTAGTAATACTGTATCTATTAGTCTAGTAATGACTAACCAGGTAGTAATACTATATATACTAGTCTAGTAATCAGATAGTAATACTATATCTACTAGTCTAGTAATTAGGTAGTAATACTATATCTACTAGTCTAGTAATCAGGTAGTAATACTATATCTATTAGTCTAGTAATCAGGTAGTAATACTATATCTACTAGTCTAGTAATCAGGTAGTAATACTATATCTACTAGTCTAGTAATGACTAACCAGGTAGTAATACTATATCTACTAGTCTAGTAATCAGATAGTAATACTATATCTACTAGTCTAGTAATCAGGTAGTAATACTATATCTACTAGTCTAGTAATCAGGTAGTAATACTATATCTACTAGTCTAGTAATCAGGTAGTAATACTATATCTACTAGTCTAGTAATCAGGTAGTAATACTATATCTATTAGTCTAGTAATCAGGTAGTGATACTATATCTATTAGTCTAGTAATGACTAACCAGGTAGTGATACTATATCTACTAGTCTAGTAATCAGGTAGTAATACTATATATACTAGTCTAGTAATCAGGTAGTAATACTATATCTACTAGTCTAGTAATCAGGTAGTAATACTATATCTACTAGTCTAGTAATCAGGTAGTAATACTATATCTACTAGTCTAGTAATCAGGTAGTAATACTATATCTACTAGTCTAGTAATCAGGTAGTGATACTATATCTACTAGTCTAGTAATGACTAATCAGGTAGTAATACTATATCTACTAGTCTAGTAATCAGGTAGTAATACTATATCTACTAGTCTAGTAATCAGATAGTAATACTATATCTACTAGTCTAGTAATCAGGTAGTAATACTATATCTATTAGTCTAGTAATCAGGTAGTGATACTATATCTACTAGTCTAGTAATGACTAATCAGATAGTAATACTATATCTACTAGTCTAGTAATCAGGTAGTGATACTATATCTATTAGTCTAGTAATCAGGTAGTGATACTATATCTATTAGTCTAGTAATCAGGTAGTAATACTATATCTACTAGTCTAGTAATGACTAATCAGATAGTAATACTATATCTACTAGTCTAGTAATCAGGTAGTGATACTATATCTATTAGTCTAGTAATCAGGTAGTGATACTATATCTATTAGTCTAGTAATCAGGTAGTGATACTATATCTATTAGTCTAGTAATCAGGTAGTAATGCTATATCTGCTGCTCAGGTTTTCTTTGGAGCTGAGAGTAGTAAATGTGATTTGTCTAGACAGGTAGACAGACAGAGAGACACATTTAGTTGTTCCAACTGTCCTTTACCAGAGAGTGAATAGAACAGAGAGGAGATTAAACACACACACACACACACACACACACAGACACACGCTTACACACACGCGCACACACACACACACACACACACACACACACACACAGACACACACACATACACGCTTACACACACACACTTACTCTCACACACACACACACACACACACACACACACACACACACACACACACACACACACACACACACACACACACACACACACACACATGGATTATCCAACCACTACTGCTCTGTTCCATAATCTGTAGGTTTAAATCTCTGAGTACAGGTGACATTTCTAGGAGCAGAATGAAGCTTGGTTGATCAGTATCATGTACCTGGGGGATTTGGAGACCAGCACTACATCCCACATGGTAACCCCATTACCTACATAGTAATGCATCTAAAGTAGTGCACTATATAGGGAATAGGACTCTGGTCTAAAGTAGTGCACTATATAGGGAATAGGGCTCTGGTCTAAAGTAGTGCACTATATAGGGAATAGGGCTCTGGTCTAAAGTAGTGCACTATATAGGGAATAGGGCTCTGGTCTAAAGTAGTGCACTATATAGGGAATAGGGCTCTGGTCTAAAGTAGTGCACTATATAGGGAATAGGGCTCTGGTCTAAAGTAGTGCACTATATAGGGAATAGGGTTCCATTTGGACACGGCCCAGGGTTCCTGTTGGATCTGAGGATTATAACACAGGCTTTATGAAAAGGTCCAGACCCAGACAGCGTTTCTCTCACACTGCTTCACGATAATGCCACAGTTACCCACTGAGACATTTATCTAAAGTTTATGACAATAATAACGGTTCTTTGGGAAAAGGTGTGTAGATTTCTGGTGAAATCCAATGGTTTCTCTGTCTGGTGTTATCTGATGCGATAAGATACTAGTGTATTCTGGAGCGGGGTAAGGGGGGTGGATCAGAATCCAGTTTTCCCCTGATAGGATGACATACATGACAGACATGCCAAGCAGCCAATCACACTAAGCCATCTGTGATAATGGGGAGAATGGATTGTTGTCATTTTCAATGTCCTTTTGTGTGATATTATCCACATTATCCACTCTTAACCCGGAAGCCAGCCGCACCAATGTGTTGGAGGAAACACCTGGCGACTCCTGTGGCAGGCCGGGCGCAGGGCACGCTGACACCGTCACATGCATGTCATCATAGTAATGACACGTGTGTGTGTGTGTGTGTGTGTGTGTGTGTGTGTGTATGTGTGTGTGTGTGTGTCTGTGTGTGTGTGTGTGTCTGTGTGTCTGTGTCTGTGTGTCTGTGTCTGTGTGTGTGTGTGTGTGTGTGTGTGTGTGTGTGTGTGTGTGTGTGTGTGCGCGGTGGGTTAGGCTGATTGGTGGTAGTGCTCCCTATCAATCAGAAGTTATGTAGCAGGCGCTGTTGCTACGGTGACAACAGCGCCTGGCGTGGACGTTTCCCAGTTGCTCTGAATGTTCAGTGTGAGAACACTTTTAAAAGTTCCAAAGGAAACGATTCTCCACCTTTCAAAACGAGTCCTTTTTTTGGCTAGCCACAGCGGTCAACTAGCTAGCCACAGCGGTCAACTAGCTAGCCACAACTGTCAACTAGCTAGCCACAGCGGTCAACTAGCTAGCCACAGCGGTCAACTAGCTAGCCACAACTGTCAACTAGCTAGCCACAGCGGTCAACAAGCTAGCCACAGCGGTCAACTAGCTAGCCACAGCTGTCAACTAGCTAACCACAGCTGTCAACTAGCTAGCCACAGCTGTCAACTAGCTAGCCACAGCTGTCAACTAGCTAGCCACAGCGGTCAACTAGCTAGCCACAGCGGTCAACTAGCTAGCCACAGCTGTCAACTAGCTAGCCACAGCTGTCAACTAGCTAGCCACAGCAGTCAATTAGTTAGCTACAGCTGTCAACTAGCTAGCCACAGCAGTCAACTAGCTAGCCACAGCAATCAACTAGCTAGCTAGGTAGCCGTGTAGCTTTCTAGCACGTTTACTCATTTGTTTGTAAACAATTAACAAGCTAGCTAGTTAGCTACCACATGTTCTTGTCAAACTGTCAACAGAGCAGCTAGCAAGCAACAAGAAATGCCAAATAGCAGTCTAAAAACCACTTGAGGGAAAATAAATCAGATTTGACCGTTCAGAAACAAGTCGCATGGCCAGGAATCAGATTTGACCGTTCAGACACAAGTCGCATGGCCAGGAATCAGATTTGATATATCAGATGTGCTTTTAGGCTGTTCAGACTGTCGGATATACAAAACAATGTGGCGTCGAGTCACTTCAATGTGAACAAAGCTTGACCGTAACAGGGATTCCAATAGCAATCACTGTCTGTGTCCCAAATGGCAACACATTCCCTTTGTAGTGCACTACTTGGGGCGACAGGTAGCCTGGTGGTTAGAGACAGGTAGCCTAGTGGTTAGAGACAGGTAGCCTAGTGGTTAGAGACAGGTAGCCTAGTGGTTAGAGACAGGTAGCCTAGTGGTTAAAGACAGGTATCCTAGTGGTTAGAGGCAGGTAGCCTAGTGGTTAGAGGCAGGTAGCCTAGTGGTTAAAGACAGGTAGCCTAGTGGTTAGAGGCAGGTAGCCTAGAGGTTAGAGGCAGGTAGCCTAGTGGTTAGAGGCAGGTGGCCTAGTGGTTAGAGGCAGGTAGCCTAGTGGTTAGAGGCAGGTAGCCTAGTGGTTAAAGGCAGGTAGCCTAGTGGTTAGAGGCAGGGTAGCATAGTGGTTAGAGACAGGTAGCCTAGTGGTTAGAGACAGGTAGCCTAGTGGTTAGAGACAGGTAGCCTAGTGGTTAGAGGCAGGTAGCCTAGTGGTTAGAGACAGGTAGCCTAGTGGTTAAAGACAGGTATCCTAGTGGTTAGAGGCAGGTAGCCTAGTGGTTAGAGGCAGGGTAGCCTAGTGGTTAGAGGCAGGTAGCCTAGTGGTTAGAGGCAGGGTAGCCTAGTGGTTAGAGGCAGGTGGCCTAGTGGTTAGAGGCAGGGTAGCCTAGTGGTTAGAGGCAGGGTAGCCTAGTGGTTAGAGGCAGGGTAGCCTAGTGGTTAGAGGCAGGGTAGCCTAGTGGTTAGAGGCAGGTAGCCTAGTGGTTAGAGGAAGGGTAGCCTAGTGTTTAGAGGCAGGTAGCCTAGTGGTTAGAGACAGGTAGCCTAGTGGTTAGAGACAGGTAGCCTAGTGGTTAGAGACAGGTAGCCTAGTGGTTAGAGGCAGGTAGCCTAGTGGTTAGAGACAGGTAGCCTAGTGGTTAAAGACAGGTATCCTAGTGGTTAGAGGCAGGTAGCCTAGTGGTTAGAGGCAGGGTAGCCTAGTGGTTAGAGGCAGGTAGCCTAGTGGTTAGAGGCAGGGTAGCCTAGTGGTTAGAGGCAGGTAGCCTAGTGGTTAGAGGCAGGGTAGCCTAGTGGTTAGAGGCAGGTGGCCTAGTGGTTAGAGGCAGGGTAGCCTAGTGGTTAGAGGCAGGGTAGCCTAGTGGTTAGAGACAGGTAGCCTAGTGGTTAGAGATAGGGTAGCCTAGTGGTTAGAGACAGGTAGCCTAGTGGTTAGAGACAGGTGGCCTAGTGGTTAGAGGCAGGGTAGCCTAGTGGTTAGAGGCAGGTGGCCTAGTGGTTAGAGGCAGGTAGCCTAGTGGTTAGAGGCAGGGTAGCCTAGTGGTTAGGCTGTGTCTGTGTGTGTGTGTGTGTCTGTGTGTCTGTGTGTGTGTGTGTGTGTGTGTGTGTGTGTGTGTGTGTGTGTGTGTGTGTGTGTGTGCGCGGTGGGTTAGGCTGATTGGTGGTAGTGCTCCCTATCAATCAGAAGTTATGTAGCAGGCGCTGTTGCTACGGTGACAACAGCGCCTGGCGTGGACGTTTCCCAGTTGCTCTGAATGTTCAGTGTGAGAACACTTTTAAAAGTTCCAAAGGAAACGATTCTCCACCTTTCAAAACGAGTCCTTTTTTTGGCTAGCCACAGCGGTCAACTAGCTAGCCACAGCGGTCAACTAGCTAGCCACAACTGTCAACTAGCTAGCCACAGCGGTCAACTAGCTAGCCACAGCGGTCAACTAGCTAGCCACAACTGTCAACTAGCTAGCCACAGCGGTCAACAAGCTAGCCACAGCGGTCAACTAGCTAGCCACAGCTGTCAACTAGCTAACCACAGCTGTCAACTAGCTAGCCACAGCTGTCAACTAGCTAGCCACAGCTGTCAACTAGCTAACCACAGCTGTCAACTAGCTAGCCACAGCTGTCAACTAGCTAGCCACAGCGGTCAACTAGCTAGCCACAGCGGTCAACTAGCTAGCCACAGCTGTCAACTAGCTAGCCACAGCTGTCAACTAGCTAGCCACAGCAGTCAATTAGTTAGCTACAGCTGTCAACTAGCTAGCCACAGCAATCAACTAGCTAGCCACAGCAGTCAACTAGCTAGCCACAGCAATCAACTAGCTAGCTAGGTAGCCGTGTAGCTTTCTAGCACGTTTACTCATTTGTTTGTAAACAATTAACAAGCTAGCTAGTTAGCTACCACATGTTCTTGTCAAACTGTCAACAGAGCAGCTAGCAAGCAACAAGAAATGCCAAATAGCAGTCTAAAAACCACTTGAGGGAAAATAAATCAGATTTGACCGTTCAGACACAAGTCGCATGGCCAGGAATCAGATTTGATCGTTCAGACACAAGTCGCATGGCCAGGAATCAGATTTGACCGTTCAGACACAAGTCGCATGGCCAGGAATCAGATTTGACCGTTCAGACACAAGTCGCATGGCCAGGAATCAGATTTGATATATCAGATGTGCTTTTAGGCTGTTCAGACTGTCGGATATACAAAACAATGTGGCGTCGAGTCACTTCAATGTGAACAAAGCTTGACCGTAACAGGGATTCCAATAGCAATCACTGTCTGTGTCCCAAATGGCAACACATTCCCTTTGTAGTGCACTACTTGGGGCGACAGGTAGCCTAGTGGTTAGAGACAGGTAGCCTAGTGGTTAGAGACAGGTAGCCTAGTGGTTAGAGACAGGTAGCCTAGTGGTTAGAGACAGGTAACCTAGTGGTTAGAGGCAGGTAGCCTAGTGGTTAGAGGCAGGTAGCCTAGTGGTTAAAGACAGGTAGCCTAGTGGTTAGAGGCAGGTAGCCTAGAGGTTAGAGGCAGGTAGCCTAGTGGTTAGAGGCAGGTGGCCTAGTGGTTAGAGGCAGGTAGCCTAGTGGTTAGAGGCAGGTAGCCTAGTGGTTAAAGGCAGGTAGCCTAGTGGTTAGAGGCAGGGTAGTCTAGTGGTTAGAGGCAGGGTAGCATAGTGGTTAGAGGCAGGTAGCCTAGTGGTTAGAGATAGGGTAGCCTAGTGGTTAGAGACAGGTAGCCTAGTGGTTAGAGACAGGTGGCCTAGTGGTTAGAGGCAGGGTAGCCTAGTGGTTAGAGGCAGGTAGCCTAGTGGTTAGAGGAAGGGTAGCCTAGTGTTTAGAGGCAGGTAGCCTAGTGGTTAGAGACAGGTAGCCTAGTGGTTAGAGATAGGGTAGCCTAGTGGTTAGAGACAGGTAGCCTAGTGGTTAGAGACAGGTGGCCTAGTGGTTAGAGGCAGGGTAGCCTAGTGGTTAGAGGCGGGTAGCCTAGTGGTTAGAGGCAGGTAGCCTAGTGGTTAGAGGCAGGTAGCCTAGTGGTTAGAGGAAGGTAGCCTAGTGGTTAGAGGAAGGTGGCCTAGTGGTTAGAGGCAGGGTAGCCTAGTGGTTAGAGGCAGGTGGCCTAGTGGTTAGAGGCAGGTAGCCTAGTGGTTAGAGGCAGGGTAGCCTAGTGGTTAGAGGCGGGTAGCCTAGTGGTTAGATGCAGGTAGCCTAGTGGTTAGAGGCAGGTAGCCTAGTGGTTAGAGGAAGGTAGCCTAGTGGTTAGAGGAAGGTGGCCTAGCGGTTAGAGGCAGGGTAGCCTAGTGGTTAGAGGCAGGTGGCCTAGTGGTTAGAGGCAGGTAGCCTAGTGGTTAGAGGCAGGGTAGCCTAGTGGTTAGAGGCAGGTGGCCTAGTGGTTAGAGGCAGGTGGCCTAGTGGTTAGAGGCAGGGTAGCCTAGTGGTTAGAGGCAGGTGGCCTAGCGGTTAGAGGCAGGGTAGCCTAGCGGTTAGAGGCAGGGTAGCCTAGTGGTTAGAGGCAAGGTAGCCTAGTGGTTAGAGGCAGGTAGCCTAGTGGTTAGAGGAAGGGTAGCCTAGTGTTTAGAGGCAGGTAGCCTAGTGGTTAGAGACAGGTAGCCTAGTGGTTAGAGACAGGTAGCCTAGTGGTTAGAGACAGGTAGCCTAGTGGTTAGAGACAGGTAGCCTAGTGGTTAAAGACAGGTATCCTAGTGGTTAGAGGCAGGTAGCCTAGTGGTTAGAGGCAGGGTAGCCTAGTGGTTAGAGGCAGGTAGCCTAGTGGTTAGAGGCAGGGTAGCCTAGTGGTTAGAGGCAGGTAGCCTAGTGGTTAGAGGCAGGGTAGCCTAGTGGTTAGAGGCAGGTGGCCTAGTGGTTAGAGGCAGGGTAGCCTAGTGGTTAGAGGCAGGGTAGCCTAGTGGTTAGAGGCAGGTAGCCTAGTGGTTAGAGGAAGGGTAGCCTAGTGTTTAGAGGCAGGTAGCCTAGTGGTTAGAGACAGGTAGCCTAGTGGTTAGAGACAGGTAGCCTAGTGGTTAGAGACAGGTAGCCTAGTGGTTAGAGGCAGGTAGCCTAGTGGTTAGAGACAGGTAGCCTAGTGGTTAAAGACAGGTATCCTAGTGGTTAGAGGCAGGTAGCCTAGTGGTTAGAGGCAGGGTAGCCTAGTGGTTAGAGGCAGGTAGCCTAGTGGTTAGAGGCAGGGTAGCCTAGTGGTTAGAGGCAGGTAGCCTAGTGGTTAGAGGCAGGGTAGCCTAGTGGTTAGAGGCAGGTGGCCTAGTGGTTAGAGGCAGGGTAGCCTAGTGGTTAGAGGCAGGTAGCCTAGTGGTTAGAGGCAGGGTAGCCTAGTGGTTAGAGGCAGGTGGCCTAGTGGTTAGAGGCAGGTGGCCTAGTGGTTAGAGGCAGGTAGCCTAGTGGTTAGAGACAGGTAGCCTTGTGGTTAGAGGCAGGGTAGCCTAGTGGTTAGAGGCAGGGTAGCCTAGTGGTTAGAGGCAGGTAGCCTAGGGGTTAGAGACAGGTAGCCTAGTGGTTAGAGACAGGTAGCCTAGTGGTTAGAGGCAGTTAGCCTAGTGGTTAGAGACAGGTGGCCTAGTGGTTAGAGGCAGGGTAGCCTAGTGGTTAGAGGCAGGTTAGCCTAGTGGTTAGAGGCAGGTAGCCTAGTGGTTAGAGGAAGGTAGCCTAGTGGTTAGAGACAGGTAGCCTAGTGGTTAGAGGCAGTGTAGCCTAGTGGTTAGAGGCAGGTGGCCTAGTGGTTAGAGGCAGATGGCCTAGTGGTTAGAGACAGGTAGCCTAGTGGTTAGAGGCAGGTAGCCTAGTGGTTAGAGGCAGGTAGCCTAGTGGTTAGAGGAAGGTGGCCTAGCGGTTAGAGGCAGGGTAGCCTAGTGGTTAGAGGCAGGTGGCCTAGTGGTTAGAGGCAGGGTAGCCTAGTGGTTAGAGGCAGGTGGCCTAGTGGTTAGAGGCAGGTAGCCTAGTGGTTAGAGGCAGGGTAGCCTAGTGGTTAGAGGCAGGTGGCCTAGGGGTTAGAGGCAGGGTAGCCTAGTGGTTAGAGGCATGTGGCCTAGCGGTTAGAGGCAGGGTAGCCTAGTGGTTAGAGGCAGGGTAGCCTAGTGGTTAGAGGCAGGGTAGCCTAGTGGTTAGAGGCAGGGTAGCCTAGTGTTTAGAGGCAGGTAGCCTAGTGGTTAGAGACAGGTAGCCTAGTGGTTAGAGACAGGTAGCCTAGTGGTTAGAGACAGGTAGCCTAGTGGTTAGAGGCAGGTAGCCTAGTGGTTAGAGACAGGTAGCCTAGTGGTTAAAGACAGGTATCCTAGTGGTTAGAGGCAGGGTAGCCTAGTGGTTAGAGGCAGGGCAGCCTAGTGGTTAGAGGAAGGGTAGCCTAGTGTTTAGAGGCAGGTAGCCTAGTGGTTAGAGACAGGTAGCCTAGTGGTTAGAGACAGGTAGCCTAGTGGTTAGAGGCAGGTAGCCTAGTGGTTAGAGACAGGTAGCCTAGTGGTTAAAGACAGGTATCCTAGTGGTTAGAGGCAGGTAGCCTAGTGGTTAGAGGCAGGGTAGCCTAGTGGTTAGAGGCAGGTAGCCTAGTGGTTAGAGGCAGGGTAGCTAGTGGTTAGAGGCAGGGTAGCCTAGTGGTTAGAGGCAGGTGGCCTAGTGGTTAGAGGTTAGGGTAGCCTAGTGGTTAGAGGCAGGGTAGCCTAGTGGTTAGAGGCAGGGTAGCCTAGTGGTTAGAGGCAGGTAGCCTAGTGGTTAGAGGAAGGGTAGCCTAGTGTTTAGAGGCAGGTAGCCTAGTGGTTAGAGACAGGTAGCCTAGTGGTTAGAGACAGGTAGCCTAGTGGTTAGAGACAGGTAGCCTAGTGGTTAGAGGCAGGTAGCCTAGTGGTTAGAGACAGGTAGCCTAGTGGTTAAAGACAGGTATCCTAGTGGTTAGAGGCAGGTAGCCTAGTGGTTAGAGGCAGGGTAGCCTAGTGGTTAGAGGCAGGTAGCCTAGTGGTTAGAGGCAGGTAGCCTAGTGGTTAGAGGCAGGGTAGCCTAGTGGTTAGAGGCAGGTAGCCTAGTGGTTAGAGGCAGGGTAGCCTAGTGGTTAGAGGCAGGTGGCCTAGTGGTTAGAGGCAGGGTAGCCTAGTGGTTAGAGGCAGGTAGCCTAGTGGTTAGAGGCAGGGTAGCCTAGTGGTTAGAGGCAGGTGGCCTAGTGGTTAGAGGCAGGGTAGCCTAGTGGTTAGAGGCAGGTAGCCTAGTGGTTAGAGGCAGGTAGCCTAGTGGTTAGAGGCAGAGTAGCCTAGTGGTTAGAGGCAGGGTAGCCTAGTGGTTAGAGGCAGGTAGCCTAGTGGTTAGAGACAGGTAGCCTAGTGGTTAGAGACAGGTAGCCTAGTGGTTAGAGGCAGGTAGCCTAGTGGTTAGAGGCAGGGTAGCCTAGTTGTGAGATGCAGTTGGCCTAGTGGTTAGAGGCAGGGTAGCCTAGTGGTTAGAGGCAGGGTAGCCTAGTGGTTAGAGGCAGGTAGCCTAGTGGTTAGAGGCAGGTAGCCTAGTGGTTAGAGGCGGGTGGCCTAGTGGTTAGAGGCGGGTGGCCTAGTGGTTAGAGGCAGGTAGCCTAGTGGTTAGAGGCGGGTGGCCTAGTGGTTAGAGGCGGGTAGCCTAGTGGTTAGAGGTGGGTGGCCTAGTGGTTAGAGGTGGGTAGCCTAGTGGTTAGAGGTGGGTAGCCTAGTGGTTAGAGGTGGGTAGCCTAGTGGTTAGAGGTGGGTAGCCTAGTGGTTAGAGCGTTGGACTAGTAACTGTAAAGGTTGAAAGTTCAAACCCCCGAGCTGACAAGGTACAAATCTGTTGTTCTGCCCCTGAACAAGGCAGTTAACCCACTGTTCCTAGGCCCTCATTGAAAATAAGAATTTGTTCTTAACTGACTTGCCTTGTTTAAATAGGGTAAAAATGAATCAACTTTGGTCCCCGGTCCAAATGAATGCACTATAAAAGGTATAGGATGACGTGTTGTAATTCATTTAGAAATGATGTCCTGCCAGACAATAAAGACTGATTCATTCACCATGTACTCTAACTGTGGAATCTGTTAATAGTCAGTTATTGTTTAGTGATCCCTTCTAGAAGCCTCCATGAAAAGTCAATAGGACGACTGGGCACCTTGATTTAACCTGACGTCTGTGCCTCCTGTGTCCCAATCAAATGATATTTTATATCCTCCTGAAAACCGCTGATGGACTGAACTCATTTACCTTGATGTATTCCCCCCCCCCCCCCTCACCCATGTTTTACCCTTGTTTCAATCACCTTGTTCCCCCCCTCCTTATCCCCTGTGGTGCTTCTCTCTGTTTGTGATCAGTCAAGGTGCAGAGAAGCACGCGGACCCTTCCCTGGGAGTCCTCCTCAGCCAACAACAACAGCAACTTCCTCCCCTACCAACACTATAACACCTACCATCCTGACCAGTCGCAGAGACACCAGGCCTCCAAGCACCACAAAACCTCTCCCAACAACCCCGTAAAGTTCCTGATTCTCCTCTTCCCTGGTCCTCTTCCCTGGTCCCCTTCCCTGGTCCTCTTCCCTGGTCCTCTTCCCTAGTCCTCTTCCCTGGTCCTCTTCCCTGGTCCTCTTCCCTAGTCCTCTTCCCTGGTCCTCTTCCCTGGTCCTCTTCCCTAGGACCTGGTCCTCTTCCCTGGTCCTCTTCCCTGGTCCTCTTCCCTAGTCCTCTTCCCTGGTCCTCTTCCCTGGTCCTCTTCTTTCTCTGGTCTTCTATGTCCTACTCCTCCTAGTCCTCTTCTTTCTCTGGTCTTCTATGTCCT
Organism: Oncorhynchus kisutch; assembly: GCF_002021735.2. NCBI lineage: Eukaryota > Metazoa > Chordata > Actinopteri > Salmoniformes > Salmonidae > Oncorhynchus > Oncorhynchus kisutch. The sequence goes on along the minus strand of NW_022261985.1, from coordinate 10,972,071 downwards.
ACTCCTCCTAGTCCTCTTCTTTCTCTGGTCTTCTATGTCCTACTCCTCCTAGTCCTCTTCTTTCTCTGGTCTTCTATGTCCTACTCCTCCTAGCCCTGCTCCTTGTTCCTCTCCCTCCACCTCCTCCTCTCCCTCCTCCTCGTCCTCCTCCTCTCCCTCGTCCTTCCTCCTCCTCCTCTCCCTCCTCCTCCTCTTCCCCCTCCTCATCCTTCTCCTCCTCTCCCTCCTCCTCTCCCTCCTCCTCCTCTCCCTCCTCCTCCTTTCCCTCCTCCTCCTTCTCTCCCTCCACCTCCTCCTCTCCCTCCACCTCCTCCTCTCCCTCCTCCTCCTCTCCCTCCACCTCCTCCTCTCCCTCCACCTCCTCCTCTCCCTCCTCCTCCTTTCCCTCCTCCTCCTTCTCTCCCTCCACCTCCTTTCCCTCCTCCTCCTTCTCTCCCTCCACCTCCTCCTCTCCCTCCTCCTCCTCTCCCTCCTCCTCCTCTCCCTCCTCCTCTCCCTCCACCTCCTCCTCTCCCTCCTCCTCCTCTCCCTCCTCCTCCTCTCCCTCCTCCTCTCCCTCCACCTCCTCCTCTCCCTCCTCCTCCTTTCCCTCCTCCTCCTCCTCTCCCTCCTCCTCTCCCTCCTCCTCCTCCTTTCCCTCCTCCTCCTTCTCTCCCACCTCCTCCTTCTCTCCCTCCACCTCCTCCTCCTCTCCCTCCTTCTCTCCCTCCTCCTTCCTCCTCCTCCTCTCCCTCCTCCTCCTTCTCTCCCTCCTCCTTCCTCCTCCTCCTCTCCCTCCTCCTCTCCCTCCTCCTCCTCCTCTCCCTCCTCCTTCCTCCTCCTCCTCTCCCTTCTCCTTTCTCCTCCTCCTCTCCCTCCTCCTCCTCCTCTCCCTCCTCCTCCTCCTCCTTCTTCTGCTCCTTCATCTTTGATCCTTTCATCTATTTATTTCTGTTGAGCTCAGATTTGTTTTGGTTTGAAGTGATATTTTCTGTCTCTCATCTGGTTTCCTGGGCTGAAGGAAAATAGAGCAGAACTAAAGTCCTCTTCTGGCTCTCTCCCATCTCTCTCTTTCTCTCGCTCTCTCCATCTCTCTCCAGTGTTCTCCATCTCTCTCCAGTGTTCTCCATCTCTCTCCAGTGTTCTCCATCTCTCTCCAGTGTTCTCCATCTCTCTCCAGTGTTCTCCATCTCTCTCTGGTATTCTCCATCTCTCTCCAGTGTTCTCCATCTCTCTCCAGTGTTCTCCATCTCTCTCCAGTGTTCTCCATCTCTCTCTGGTATTCTCCATCTCTCTCCAGTGTTCTCCATCTCTCTCCAGTGTTCTCCATCTCTCTCCAGTGTTCTCCATCTCTCTCCAGTGTTCTCCATCTCTCTCCGGTATTCTCCATCTCTCTCCAGTGTTCTCCATCTCTCCTCCAGTGTTCTCCATCTCTCTCCAGTGTTCTCCATCTCTCTCTGGTATTCTCCATCTCTCTCCAGTGTTCTCCATCTCTCTCCATCTCTCTCCAGTGTTCTCCATCTCTCTCCAGTGTTCTCCATCTCTCTCCAGTGTTCTCCATCTCTCTCCAGTGTTCTCCATCTCTCTCCAGTGCTCTCCATCTCTCTGGTATTCTCCATCTCTCTCCAGTGTTCTCCATCTCTCTCCAGTGTTCTCCAATCTCTCTCCAGTGTTCTCCATCTCTCTGGTATTCCTCCATCTCTCTCCAGTGTTCTCCATCTCTCTCCAGTGTTCTCCATCTCTCTGGTATTCTCCATCTCTCTCCAGTGTTCTCCATCTCTCTCCAGTGTTCTCCATCTCTCTCCAGTGTTCTCCATCTCTCCCCAGTGTTCTCCATCTCTCTCCAGTGTTCTCCATCTCTCTCCAGTGTTCTCCATCTCTCTCCGTGTTCTCCATCTCTCTCTTTCTCTCGCTCTCTCCATCTCTCTCCAGTGTTCTCCATCTCTCTCCAGTGTTCTCCATCTCTCTCCAGTGTTTCTCCATCTCTCTCCAGTGTTCTCCATCTCATCTCCCATCTCTCTCCAGTGTTCTCCATCTCTCTCCAGTGTTCTCCATCTCTCTCCAGTGTTCTCCATCTCTCTCTGGTATTCTCCATCTCTCTCTCCGGTATCTCCATCTCTCTCCAGTGTTCTCCATCTCTCTCCAGTGTTCTCCATCTCTCTCCAGTGTTCTCCATCTCTCTCCAGTGTTCTCCATCTCTCTCTGGTATTCTCCATCTCTCTCCAGTGTTCTCCATCTCTCTCCATCTCTCTCCAGTGTTCTCTAAGGGCTCTCCACTAACCATTCAGCGATGTACTACAGCATGAACGACATTAGTCTTTATAAACCCTCAGAGGGAGGGAGAGAGAGAGAGAGAGAGACAGAGAGAGAGAGACAGAGAGAAGAAAGAGGAGAGATAGAGAGAGAGAGGAGGGATGAGAGAGAGGAGAGAGAGGAGAGAGAGAGAGAGAGAGAGAGAGAGAGAGAGAGAGAGAGAGAGAAGATAGAGAGAGAGAGAGAGAGAGAGAGATAGAGAGAGGAGAGAGAGAGAGGAGAGAGACAGAGAGAGACAAGTGGCAATAGAGACATGAGCGAAGAGACGAGAGCAAGAGAGACAGCTGAGAGAACCAGAGAGAGAAGAGAGAGAGAGGAGACAGAGAGATAGAGAAAGAGAGAGACAGAGACAAGAGAGAAAGAGAGAGAGAGAGATAGAGAAGAGAGAGACAGAGGAGAAGAGAGAAGAGAGACACAGAAAGAGAGAGACAGAGAGAGAGAGAGAAAGAGAGAGACAGAGAGAGAGAGAGAGAGAGAGAGAGAGACACAGAAAGAGAGAGACAGTGAGAGAGAGACAGTGAGAGAGAGACAGAGCGAGAGAGACATAGAGAGAGACAGAGATACTTACAGTGCCTTGCGAAAGTATTCGGCCCCCTTGAACTTTGCGACCTTTGCCACATTTCAGGCTTCAATCATAAAGATATAAAACTGTATTTTTTTGTGAAGAATCAACAACAAGTGGGACACAATCATGAAGTGGAAACGACATTTATTGGATATCTCAAACTTTTTTAACAAATCAAAAACTTAAAAATTGGGCGTGTTGATCAGTATTCTGGTCACGTAGCGTTGGTGGGTCTTAGTGTGTGACGACCCAGGTGTCTTAGTGTGTGACGACCCATGTGTCTTAGTGTGTGACGACCAGGTGTCTTACTGTGTGACGACCCAGGTGTCTTAGTGTGTGACGACCCATGTGTCTTTAGTGTGTGACGACCCAGGTGTCTTAGTGTGTGACGACCCAGGTGTCTTAGTGGTGTGACGACCCAGGTGTCTTAGTGTGTGACGACCCAGGTGTCTTAGTGTGTGACGACCCAGGTGTCTTAGTGTGTGACGACCATGTGTCGTGTGTGACGACCCATGTGTCTTAGTGTGTGACGACCCATGTGTCTTAGTGTGTGACGACCCATGTGTCTTAGTGTGTGACGACCCAGGTGTCTTAGTGTGTGACGACCCATGTGTCTTAGTGTGTGACGACCCAGGTGTCTTAGTGTGTGACGACCCAGGTGTCTTAGTGTGTGACGACCCATGTGTCTTAGTGTGTGACGACCCAGGTGTCTTAGTGTGTGACGACCCATGTGTCTTAGTGTGTGACGACCCAGGTGTCTTAGTGTGTGACGACCCAGGTGTCTTAGTGTGTGACGACCCAGGTGTCTTAGTGTGTGACGACCCAGGTGTCTTAGTGTGTGACGACCCAGGTGTCTTAGTGTGTGACGACCCAGGTGTCTTAGTGTGTGACGACCCAGGTGGCTTAGTGTGTGACGACCCCAGGTGTCTTAGTGTGTGACGACCCAGGTGTCTCGAGGGTCTCCTGAGACAGCTTGTCAATGTTAATGAATAGCACCAGCTCAACCACTAATACTATGTTCTAATTGGCCCAGTCTGCTACACACACCAGGTAGATTACAGTAGATTAGATCTCTGTCTGTCTGTCTGTCTGTCTCTCTCTCTCTCTCTCTCTCTCTCTCTCTCTCTCTCTCTCTCTCTGTCTCTCTCTCTCTCTCTCTCTGTTTCTCTCTCTCTGTCTCTCTCTCTCTCTCTGTTTCTCTTTCTCTCTCTCTCTCTCTCTCTCTCTCTGTTTCTCTTTCTCTCTCTCTCTCTCTCTCTCTCTCTCTCTCTCTCTCTCTCTGTCTCTCTCTGTCTCTCTCTCTCTCTCTCTCGTCGATATATAACTATAACTGGAAAAATCAACATGATATTTAAAGTAACTGTTCTCTATTCATAAATAAGTGATGGCTTTAACCAGCCAGGCCAGTGCTGCATCCTCCATTATTACACCTCTTGTTCCTGGTGCTATTGATCCAGCCCGTCATCTCCTAGTCTGCTGCATTGCATCTCAAGGACAACTCAGCAGAGAGGTGGAGAGAGAGATGCCTTCCAGACTCCACTCAGAGCTTGATAGGCTGCATCCTACACTATACTCTTAACATGACTTTTGACCAGAGCTGCTGTGGGGAGGAGAGTGAATAGAGGAGGTTGTCACGACAACTCCATTCTCCTGATTGATGTCAATTACCCATAATACACTGCAAACCCATCAATGGCTTTCAAAATCGTTTGGTGTTTTTCTCCTTTTTCATTTCTGGCTTCTTTTTTTTCATCTCTAGATGGGAGGTCAGAGTTCATTTGTTCTGCCATGGATGGGAGGTCAGAGTTCATTTGTTCTGCCATCGATGGGAGGTCAGAGTTCATTTGTTCTGCCATCGATGGGAGGTCAGAGTTCATTTGTTCTGCCATGGATGGGAGGTCAGAGTTCATTTGTTCTGCCATGGATGGGAGGTCAGAGTTCATTTGTTCTGCCATGGATGGGAGGTCAGAGTTCATTTGTTCTGCCATGGATGGGAGGTCAGAGTTCATTTGTTCTGCCATCGATGGGAGGTCAGAGTTCATTTGTTCTGCCATGGATGAGAGGTCAGAGTTCATTTGTTCTGCCATCGATGGGAGGTCAGAGTTAATTTGTTCTGCCATCGATGGGAGGTCAGAGTTCATTTGTTCTGCCATCGATGGGAGGTCAGAGTTCATTTGTTCTGCCATCGATGGGAGGTTAGAGTTCATTTGTTCTGCCATCGATGGGAGGTCAGAGTTCATTTGTTCTGCCATGGATGGGAGGTCAGAGTTCATTTGTTCTGCCATCGATGGGAGGTCAGAGTTAATTTGTTCTGCCATCGATGGGAGGTCAGAGTTAATTTGTTCTGCCATCGATGGGAGGTCAGAGTTCATTTGTTCTGCCATCGATGGGAGGTCAGAGTTCATTTGTTCTGCCATCGATGGGAGGTCAGACTTAATTTGTTCTGCCATCGATGGGAGGTCAGACTTCATCTGTTCTGCCATCGATGGGAGGTCAGAGTTCATTTGTTCTGCCATCGATGGGAGGTCAGAGTTCATTTGTGGGTCCAAATGTTTTACAGAGCCTGCTTGAGTTGATATTGAAAACATGTGGGTTTTATTCCATCCATGTCAGAGCTACACGGCCAGTATACTTCAATTAGAATCTCTTAATTATCCTCAAATGTCAGCACTGTGGCAAAACTCCATAGAGGAGGTTATTATACTGGAATAAGAAGGTATCACCTGGAGCCTGAACCGCTCTGAACCCCTGTCTCCTGTCCCCTGTCTCCTGTCCCCTGTCTCCTGAACCCCTGTCCCCTGTCTCCTGAACCCCTGTATCCTGTCTCCTGAACCCCTGTCTCCTGTCCCCTGTCTCCTGAACCCATGTCTCCTGTCCCCTGTCCCCTGTCTCCTGAACCCCTGTCCCTGTCTCCTGAACCCCTGTATCCTGTCTCCTGAAACCCTGTCTCCTGTCCCCTGTCTCCTGAACCCCTGTCCCTTGTCTCCTGAACCCCTGTCTCCTGAACCCCTGTCCCCTGTCTCCTGAACCCCTGTCTCCTGAACCCCTGTCTCCTGTCTCCTGAACCCCTGTCTCCTGTCTCCTGAACCCCTGTCTCCTGTCTCCTGAACCCCTGTCTCATGTCTCCTGAACCCTGTCTCCTGAACCCCTGTCCCTGTCTCCTGTCTTCTGTCCCCTGTCTCATGTCCCCTGTCTCCTGAACCATGTCTCCTGTCTCCTGAACCCCTGTCCCCTGTCTCATGTCCCCTGTCCCCTGTCTCCTGAACCCCTGTCCCTTGTCTCCTGTCCCCTGTCCCCTGTATCATGTCCCCTGTCTCCTGTCCCCTGTCTCCTGTCCCCTGTCTCCTGAACCCCTGTCTCCTGTCCCTGTCCCCTGTCTCATGTCCCCTGTCTCATGTCCCCTGTCTCATGTCCCCTGTCTCATGTCCCCTGTCTCCTGAACCCCTGTCTCCTGAACACCCTGTCTCCTGTCCCCTGTGTCCTGTCTCCTGAATCCATGTCTCCTGTCCCCTGTCTCCTGACCCCTGTCTCCTGTGTCCTGTCTCCTGAATCCCTATCTCCTGTCCGATGTCTCCTGTCCCCTGTCTCCTGACCCCTGTGTCCTGTCTCCTGAATCCATGTCTCCTGTCCCCTGTCTCCTGACCCCTGTCTCCTGTGTCCTGTCTCCTGAATCCCTATCTCCTGTCCGATGTCTCCTGTCCCCTGTCTCCTGACCCCTGTCAGCCTGAGACAATTAGTTGGCATTTATTAGCCTTAGTCTGGATGTTATTTCTTAATTAGCAGATGGATTACAGGATTTAGACACACACACACACACACACACACACACACACACAACACACACACACACACACACACACACACACACACACACACACACACACACACACACACACACACACACACACACAGGGCTTAGAGACTGGTTGTCTGTGATGGTCTCATTAACGGGTACTGAATGATACACAGGCTTTATCTCAGGCTCAGAGTAGTTAGTCTAAGAGATGACCGGGGTATTGTTGCACACACACACACACAATATAGGTTCAGTATTAGAGGGGACTGATGGAGGGACAGAGACAATATAGACTCAGTATTAGAGGGGACAGATGGAGGGACAGAGACAATATAGACTCAGTATTAGAGGGGACAGATGGAGGGACAGAGACAATATAGACTCAGTATTAGAGGGGACAGATGGAGGGACAGAGACAATATAGACTCAGTATTAGAGGGGACAGATGGAGGGACAGAGACAATATAGACTCAGTATTAGAGTTATAGTATGTTAGTCTCTCTCCTCGATCCCTCTCTCTCCTCGATCCCTCTCTCTCCTCCATCCCTCTCTCTCCTCCATCCCTCTCTCTTCTCCCATCTCTCTCTCTTATCGATCCCTCTCTCTCCTCCATCCCTCTCTCTTATCGATCCCTCTCTCTCCTCCATCCCTCTCTCTTATCGATCCCTCTCTCTCCTCCATCCCTCTCTCTCCTCCATCCCTCTCTCTTATCGATCCCTCTCTCTCCTCCATCCCTCTCTCTCCTCCATCCCTCTCTCTTATCGATCCCTCTCTTATCGATCCCTCTCTCTCCTCCATCCCTCTGTCTCCTCCATCCCTCTCTCTCCTCCATCCCTCTCTCTCCTCCATCCCTCTCTCTTATCGATCCCTCTCTTCTCCATCCCTCTCTCTTATCGATCCCCTCTCTTATCGATCCCTCTCTTCTCCATCCCTCTCTCTTATCGATCCCTCTTATCGATCCCTCTCTCTTCTCCATCCCTCTCTCTCCTCCATCCCTTTCTCTTATCGATCCCTCTCTTATTGAACCCTCTCTCTCCTCCATCCCTCTCTCTCCTCCATCCCTCTCTCTCCTCCATCCCTCTCTCTTATCGATCCCTCTCTTCTCCATCCTCTCTCTTATCGATCCATCTCTCTCCTCCATCCCTCTCTCTTATCGATCCCTCTCTCTCCTCCATCCCTCTCTCTTATCAATCGATCTCTCTCCTCCATCCCTCTCTCTTATCGATCCCTCTCTCTCATCCATCCCTCTCTCTTATCGATCCCTCTCTTATCGATCCCTCTCTCCTCCATCCCTCTCTCTCCTCCATCCCTCTCTCTTATCGATCCCTCTCTTCTCCATCCCTCTCTCTTATCGATCCATCTCTCTCCTCCATCCCTCTCTCTTATCGATCCCTCTCTCTCCTCCATCCCTCTCTCTTATCGATCCCTCTCTTATCGATCCCTCTCTCTCCTCCATCCCTCTCTCCTCCATCCCTCTCTCTCCTCCATCCCTCTCTCTTATCAATCCCTCTCTTATCGATCCCTCTCTTCTCCATCCCTCTCTCTTATCGATCCCTCTCTCTTATCGATCTCTCTTATCGATCCCTCTCTCTTATCGATCTCTCTTATCGATCCCTCTCTCTTCTCCATCCCTCTCTCTCCTCCATCCCTCTCTCTTATCGATCCCTCTCTTATCGAACCCTCTCTCTCCTCCATCCCTCTGTCTCCTCCATCCCTCTCTCTCCTCCATCCCTCTCTCTTATCGATCCCTCTCTTCTCCATCCCTCTCTCTTATCGATCCCTCTCTTCTCCATCCCTCTCTCTTATCGATCCCTCTCTTCTCCATCCCTCTCTCTTATCGATCCCTCTCTTATCGATCCCTCTCTCTTATCGATCCCTCTCTTATCCATCCCTCTCTCTTCTCCATCACTCTCTCTTCCTCATCCCTCTCTTCTCCATCCATCTCTTATCGATCCCTCTCTTATCGATCCCTCTCTTATCGATCCCTCTCTCTTCTCCATCCGTCTCTTATCCATCCCTCTCTCTTCTCATCCCTGTCTCTCCTCCATCCCTCTCTCTTCTCCATCCCTCTTTCTTATCGATCCCTCTTCTCCATGCCTCTCTCTTCTCCATCCCTCTCTTATCCATCCCTCTCTTCTCCATCCCTCTCTCTTCTCCA
>NW_022261985.1:10943260-10958260 GCF_002021735.2 Oncorhynchus kisutch | reverse complement strand
TCTCTAGTCTCCTGTTGTTCTTCTCTAGTCTCCTGTTGTTCTTCTCTAGTCTCCTGTTGTTCTTCTCTAGTCTCCTGTTGTTCTTCTCTAGTATCTTATCTAGTCTCATGTTGTTCTTCTCTAGTCTCATGTTGTTCTTCTCTAGTCTCCTGTTGTTCTTCTCTAGTCTCCTGTTGTTCTTCTCTAGTCTCCTGTTGTTCTTCTCTAGTCTCATGTTGTTCTTCTCTAGTCTCATGTTGTTCTTCTCTAGTCTCTTCTCTAGTCTCATGTTGTCCTTCTCTAGTCTCATGTTGTTCTTCTCTAGTCTCATGTTGTTCTTCTCTAGTCTCATGTTGTTCTTCTCTAGTCTCATGTTGTTCTTCTCTAGTCTCATGTTGTTCTTCTCTAGTCTCGTGTTGTTCTTCTGTAGTCTCTTATCTAGTCTCGTGTTGTTCTTCTCTAGTCTCTTATCTAGTCTCGTGTTGTTCTTCTCTAGTCTCTTATCTAGTCTCATGTTGTTCTTCTCTAGTCTCATGTTGTCCTTTTCTAGTCTCATGTTGTCATTCTCTAGTCTCATGTTGTTCTTCTCTAGTCTCATGTTGTCCTTCTCTAGTCTCATGTTGTCATTCTCTAGTCTCATGTTGTTCTTTCTCTAGTCTCCTGTTGTTCTTCTCTAGTTTCATGTTGTTCTTCTCTAGTCTCTTATCTAGTCTCGTGTTGTTCTTCTCTAGTCTCTTATCTAGTCTCGTGTTGTTCTTCTCTAGTCTCTTATCTAGTCTCATGTTGTTCTTCTCTAGTCTCATGTTGTCCTTCTCTAGTCTCATGTTGTCCTTCTCTAGTTTCAATCCAGGGATTCTGTCTACAGTGGTTGGTTGGTCCTCACAGACCAGGGATTCTATCTACAGCTGTTGGTTGGTTGGTTGGTTGGTCCTCACAGACCAGGGATTCTATCTACAGTGGTTGGTTGGTCCTCACAGACCAGGGATTCTGTCTACAGTGGTTGGTTGGCTGGTCCTCACAGACCAGGGATTCTGTCTACAGTGGTTGGTTGGTTGGTCCTCACAGACCAGGGATTCTATCTACAGCTGTTGGTTGGTTGGTTGGTCCTCACAGACCAGGGATTCTATCTACAGTGGTTGGTTGGTCCTCACAGACCAGGGATTCTATCTACAGCTGTTGGTTGGTTGGTTGGTCCTCACAGACCAGGGATTCTATCTACAGTGGTTGGTTGGTCCTCACAGACCAGGGATTCTATCTACAGCTGTTGGTTGGTTGGTTGGTCCTCACAGACCAGGGATTCTATCTACAGTGGTTGGTTGGTCCTCACAGACCAGGGATTCTATCTACAGTGGTTGGTTGGTCCTCACAGACCAGGGATTCTGTCTACAGTGGTTGGTTGGTCCTCACAGACCAGGGATTCTGTCACAGTCGTAGTCACATCCCTGTAGCAGCTGAACTGGCTGTAACCAGCTCTGTCATGTCTCGCTGCCCTCTGCTCTGCGACCTACGACCTCTCCAGCGACCTGGGCTCAGCTCGATGGTCTCAGCTCGCTGCTCGTTGCATCGGCAAGGGGACGTCAATCACTTTCGTTGTTATGGCAACCTGAACCTTCGCCCCGGCGAAAGTACCAGTAACAGCCACGTTCCAATGCAGACACACACACGCGCGCACACACACGCACACACACCCCAGTCCCATAGAGATACAGAGACTGCTGAGTCACTGGTTTCAAAGTGCTGTGAGTGACAGTCTTCCTGATGAGGAAGGGGAGACGGGGGAGGACAGGGAACGAGGGCTTTGTGGCGTGTCCCAACGGGTCCCATCACTGTCACCAGCTCACAGGAATAAACAGAGATTATAGATAGACAGTTTAACTCCCTATACTCCCCCATCACACACTACCCTCACTCTGCTGCCTTTCAAAGAGAGGCAGCTGTGGCCAATGACCTGACACTGTGGCCAATCAGCTAGTTAGTCAGTCAACTGGCTGGCCAATCAGCTAGTCAGTTAGTCAGTCAACCAGCCAATCAGCTAGTCAGTCAATCAGTCGGTCAGCCGACCAATCAACTAGTCAGCCAGCCAGCCAGCCAGTGACAGACCAGAGGTAAACGGTACAGAGTCGGGGACAGTCAGAGAGGCAGCCGATGTCACACAGCCACAGAGAGATAGCAATTGAGGAGGACAATTGAGGAGGACAACTGGAGATGACTACATTACCTACATTATCCTTGAGTCAAGGAGAGAGAGCTTTACATCCCCCTCCCTTCTCCCCATAAGCCCACTCAGTGAGATGTTCCTTAAGCCCTGTTTACCTGGGATCACTATCCTCCTCTCTTTCTCTCTTTTTATCTCCCTCTCCCTCCCTGTTTCTCTCTCTCTCTCTCTCTCTCTTGCTCCCCCCTCTCTCCCTCATCTCCCTCCCTCCCTCCCTCCCTCCCTCCCTCCCTCCCTCCCTCCCTCCTCCCTCCCTCCCTCCCCTCCCTCCCTCCCTCCCTCCCTCCCCTCCCTCCCCTCCCTCCCTCCCTCCCTCCCTCCCTCCCTCCCTCCCTCCCTCCCTCCCTCTATCCCTCCCTCCCTCCCTCTCTCCCTCATCCCTCCCTCTCTCCTCATCCCTCCCTCCCTCCCCTCCCTCCCTCCCTCCCTCCATCTCCCTCCCTCCCTCCATCTCCCTCTCTCCCTCTCCCCTGTGTTTGTGTAGCTCCATAATCTATCATCACACACTGCGTCTCCAAATATTGACCGTGTGGTTTAGTTTCCAGATGAGGCCATTAGAAAGGCATTGTGATGTGCTTCCTGAAAGCTGCCAGCTCCATCTCCCTCCCTGATCCTTCATAACTGTCCAGGAGCCCAAATGGCCATCAGTCCCACTGAACCCCATCCGCGATACATAACTCGTAGAGGAAACTGAACAAGGATCAGGAGAGCACTGCAGGGCTATGTGACTATCGACCTATCCACAGCCCCTCGGTCCCCAAGCCCCACGGCCCCCACAGCCCCTCGGTCCCCACAGCCCCTCGGTCCCCACAGCCCCTCGGCCCCCACAGCCCCTCGGCCCCCACAGCCCCACGGCCCCCACAGCCCCTCGGCCCCCACAGCCCCTCGGTCCCCAAGCCCCACGGCCCCCACAGCCCCACGGCCCCCACAGCCCCTCGGCCCCCACAGCCCCTCGGCCCCCACAGCCCCTCGGTCCCCAAGCCCCACGGCCCCCACAGCCCCTCGGCCCCCACAGCCCCTCGGCCCCCACAGCCCCTCGGTCCCCACAGCCCCTCGGTCCCCAAGCCCCACGGCCCCCACAGCCCCTCGGCCCCCACAGCCCCTCGGTCCCCAAGCCCCTCGGCCCCCACAGCCCCTCGGCCCCCACAGCCCCTCGGCCCCCACAGCCCCTCGGCCCCCACAGCCCCTCGGTCCCCAAGCCCCACGGCCCCCACAGCCCCTCGGTCCCCAAGCCACACGGCCCCCACAGAAAGCAGTGGGCTACATCCCTAACAGCACCATATTCACAGTAGTGCACTAAATAGGGATTAGGGCCCATAAGGTTCTGGTCAGAAGTAGTGCACTAAATAGGGATTAGGGCCCATAAGGTTCTGGTCAGAAGTAGTGCACTAAGTAGGGATTAGGGCCCATAAGGTTCTGGTCAGAAGTAGTGCACTAAATAGGGATTAGGGCCCATAAGGTTCTGGTCAGAAGTAGTGCACTAAGTAGGGATTAGGGCCCATAAGGTTCTGGTCAGAAGTAGTGCACTAAATAGGGATTAGGGCCCATAAGGTTCTGGTCAGAAGTAGTGCACTAAATAGGGATTAGGGCCCATAAGGTTCTGGTCAGAAGTAGTGCACTACATAGGGATTAGGGCCCATAAGGTTCTGGTCAGAAGTAGTGCACTATGTAGGGATTAGGGCCCATAAAGTTCTGGTCAGAAGTAGTGCACTAAATAGGGATTAGGGCCCATAAGGTTCTGGTCAGAAGTAGTGCACTACGTAGGGATTAGGGCCCATAAGGTTCTGGTCAGAAGTAGTGAACTACGTAGGGATTAGGGCCTATAAGGTTCTGGTCAGAAGTAGTGAACTACATAGTGATTAGGGTCCATAAGGTTCTGGTCAGAAGTAGTGAACTACGTAGGGATTAGGGCCTATAAGGTTCTGGTCAGAAGTAGTGAACTACATAGGGATTAGGGTCCATAAGGTTCTGGTCAGAAGTAGTGCACTACGTAGGGATTTGGGCCCATACATACGGCTCTGGTCAGAAGTAGTGCACTACATAGGGATTAGGGTCCATAAGGTTCTGGTCAGAAGTAGTGCACTACGTAGGGATTAGGGCCAATACATACGGCTCTGCTCAGAAGTAGTGCACTACGTAGAGACTAGGGTTCCATTTGGAACTTAGCCTCCCGTCTGGCTCTCTAACAAGGCCGTACACATGAGTCATCCAAGACCATAAGACACACTCCATTATAGCAAGACCACGAGTAGGTGGGCTGTCTCCCCCGGATAGCACCACGAGGAGAGATAATCCCTCTCTATCAGAGCAGCAGGGGAGGAGAAACCCCTTCATCTAAAATAAAACAGGATTAGGAAATGGACAAAAAAAGAGGAAAGATTTTAAAAAAGAAAGAGACCCTTTGAAGTTTGTAAATTCGCCCGGGGCTCACGCCGACTCAGCCTCGTCGTCAAGGCGGGTTAACCGTGTAGGGTTGCCATGACGCCAAGGACCGTGATGCCAAGGACCTTCAGAGCCAATCGTGTCCTTTTAATGTTTATATTCATATTTACATTTAATAGGATTCTTCCCTACGGCAGAACGCATTACCCTTTCAATAATGACACTTTATGGAAATAGCATGGTCACTCCTGGTAGACCAGCAGAGACTAGTGGGAGTATGGTCACTCCTGGTAGACCAGCAGAGGACCAAATTAATTTCCCCCTGATGGGATAGTGAAGTGTCTCTAATCTCTAATCCAATCTAACTCTGTTCCCAACTGAGTGGTCAACAGGGTTTATACTCCTAGTCAATACCCTCTGTTCTACAACCTGGTCCCAACTGAATGGTCAACAGGGTTTATACTCCTAGTCAATACCCTCTGTTCTACAACCTGGTCCCAAATGAGTGGTCAACAGGGTTTATACTCCTAGTCAATACCCTCTGTTCTACAACCTGGTCCCAACTGAGTGGTCAACAGGGTTTATACTCCTAGTCAATACCCTCTGTTCTACAACCTGGTCCCAACTGAGTGGTCAACAGGGTTTATACTCCTAATCAATACCCTCTGTTCTACAACCTAGTCCCAACTGAGTGGTTAACAGGGTTTATACTCCTAATCAATACCCAAGTCCTCTGTTCTACAACCTAGTCCCAACTGAGTGGTCAACAGGGTTTATACTCCTAATCAATACCCAAGTCCTCTGTTCTACAACCTGGTCCCAACAGAGTGGTCAACAGGGTTTATACTCCTAATCAATACCCTCTGCTCTACAACCTGGTCCCAACAGAGTGGTCAACAGGGTTTATACTCCTAATCAATACCCAAGTCCTCTGTTCTACAACCTGGTCCCAACTGAATGGTCAACAGGGTTTATACTCCTAGTCAATACCCTCTGTTCTACAACCTGGTCCCAACAGAGTGGTCAACAGGGTTTATACTCCTAATCAATACCCTCTGCTCTACAACCTGGTCCCAACTGAGTGGTCGACAGGGTTTATACTCCTAGTCAATACCCTCTGTTCTACAACCTGGTCCCAACTGAGTGGTCGACAGGGTTTATACTCCTAGTCAATACCCTCTGTTCTACAACCTGGTCCCAACAGAGTGGTCAACAGGGTTTATACTCCTAATCAATACCCTCTGTTCTACAACCTGGTCCCAACTGAATGGTCAACAGGGTTTATACTCCTAATCAATACCCAAGTCCTCTGCTCTACATCCTGGTCCCAACTGAGTGATGAATGAATTATATCATAATTAGCCGCTCATTTCTCAGGGCAATTATCTCAAAGTATTGTTAGGATGAAAAGCTAATTAATCCTAATCAAGTGATCCCTAATTATGTTTAATCTGAATAATCTCAAAAGTTATTCAAATATTCCTACAATGACCTTGAATGCATCTCAGATGGCCCCCTATTACCTCTCAATAACAGAGGCCTATTGGGCCCTGGTCAACAGTAGTGCACTATATAGGGAATAGGGCTCTGGTCAACAGTAGTGCACTATATAGGGAATAGGGCTCTGGTCTAAAGTAGTGCACTATATAGGGAATAGGGCTCTGGTCTAAAGTAGCGCACTATATAGGGAATAGGGCCCTGGTCTAAAGTAGTGCACTACATAGGGAATAGGGCTCTGGTCTAAAGTAGTGTACTATATAGGGAATAGGGCTCTGGTCTAAAGTAGTGTACTATGTAGGAAATAGGCCTCTGGTCTAAAGTAGTGCACTATATGCGGAATAGAGTGCCATCTGGGACTCAGTCTTTGTTATTGAGAGGACACAGAGCTGAAATTAATCAAAGATAAGATGTTATTTTTAGCAATAAGGCACCTCTGGGGTTTGTGGTGTGTGTGGCCAATACACCTCGGCTAAGGGATGTTCTTATGCCCGACGCACCCCGGTCTGATGTACCACAGCCCTCAGCCAATCGGCATTCAGGGCTCGAACCACACATTTTATGAATATCTTTATAACCTCTTATCTGGTGTGGTCATGATATCTCTCTGTAGTTAGTCTGGTGTGGTCATGATATCTCTCTGTAGGTAGTCTGGTGTGGTCATGCTATCTCTCTGTAGGTAGTCTGGTGTGGTCATGATATCTCTCTGTAGGTAGTCTGGTGTGGTCATGATATCTCTCTGTAGTTAGTCTGGTGTGGTCATGATATCTCTCTGTAGGTAGTCTGGTGTGGTCATGATATCTCTCTGTAGGTAGTCTGGTGTGGTCATGATATCTCTCTGTAGGTAGTCTGGTGTGGTCATGATATCTCTCTGTAGTTAGTCTGGTGTGGTCATGCTATCTCTCTGTAGGTAGTCTGGTGTGGTCATGATATCTCTCTGTAGTTAGTCTGGTGTGGTCATGATATCTCTCTGTAGTTAGTCTGGTGTGGTCATGCTATCTCTCTGTAGGTAGTCTGGTGTGGTCATGATATCTCTCTGTAGTTAGTCTGGTGTGGTCATGATATCTCTCTGTAGGTAGTCTGGTGTGGTCATGATATCTCTCTGTAGTTAGTCTGGTGTGGTCATGATATCTCTCTGTAGGTAGTCTGGTGTGGTCATGATATCTCTCTGTAGTTAGTCTGGTGTGGTCATGATATCTCTCTGTAGTTAGTCTGGTGTGGTCATGATATCTTTCTGTAGTTAGTCTGGTGTGGTCATGATATCTCTCTGTAGGTAGTCTGGTGTGGTCATGATATCTCTCTGTAGGTAGTCTGGTGTGGTCATGATATCTCTCTGTAGTTAGTCTGGTGTGGTCATGATATCTCTCTGTAGGTAGTCTGGTGTGGTCATGATATCTCTCTGTAGGTAGTCTGGTGTGGTCATGATATCTCTCTGTAGGTAGTCTGGTGTGGTCATGATATCTCTCTGTAGGTAGTCTGGTGTGGTCATGATATCTCTCTGTAGGTAGTCTGGTGTGGTCATGATATCTCTCTGTAGGTAGTCTGGTGTGGTCATGATATCTCTCTGTAGGTAGTCTGGTGTGGCCATGATATCTCTCTGTAGTTAGTCTGGTGTGGCCATGATATCTCTCTGTAGTTAGTCTGGTGTGGCCATGATATCTCTCTGTAGGTAGTCTGGTGTGGTCATGCTATCTCTCTGTAGTTAGTCTGGTGTGGTCATGCTATCTCTCTGTAGGTAGTCTGGTGTGGTCATGATATCTCTCTGTAGTTAGTCTGGTGTGGTCATGATATCTCTCTGTAGGTAGTCTGGTGTGGTCATGATATCTCTCTGTAGTTAGTCTGGTGTGGTCATGATATCTCTCTGTAGTTAGTCTGGTGTGGTCATGATATCTCTCTGTAGTTAGTCTGGTGTGGTCATGATATCTCTCTGTAGGTAGTCTGGTGTGGTCATGATATCTCTCTGTAGGTAGTCTGGTGTGGTCATGCTATCTCTCTGTAGGTAGTCTGGTGTGGTCATGATATCTCTCTGTAGTTAGTCTGGTGTGGTCATGATATCTCTCTGTAGTTAGTCTGGTGTGGTCATGCTATCTCTCTGTAGGTAGTCTGGTGTGGTCATGATATCTCTCTGTAGTTAGTCTGGTGTGGCCATGATATCTCTCTGTAGTTAGTCTGGTGTGGCCATGATATCTCTCTGTAGGTAGTCTGGTGTGGTCATGATATCTCTCTGTAGGTAGTCTGGTGTGGTCATGATATCTCTCTGTAGGTAGTCTGGTGTGGTCATGATATCTCTCTGTAGTTAGTCTGGTGTGGTCATGATATCTCTCTGTAGGTAGTCTGGTGTGGTCATGATATCTCTCTGTAGGTAGTCTGGTGTGGTCATGATATCTCTCTGTAGGTAGTCTGGTGTGGTCATGATATCTCTCTGTAGTTAGTCTGGTGTGGTCATGATATCTCTCTGTAGTTAGTCTGGTGTGGTCATGCTATCTCTCTGTAGGTAGTCTGGTGTGGTCATGATATCTCTCTGTAGTTAGTCTGGTATGGCCATGATATCTCTCTGTAGTTAGTCTGGTGTGGCCATGATATCTCTCTGTAGGTAGTCTGGTGTGGTCATGATATCTCTCTGTAGGTAGTCTGGTGTGGTCATGCTATCTCTCTGTAGGTAGTCTGGTGTGGTCATGATATCTTTCTGTAGTTAGTCTGGTGTGGTCATGATATCTCTCTGTAGGTAGTCTGGTGTGGTCATGATATCTCTCTGTAGTTAGTCTGGTGTGGCCATGATAGCTCTCTGTAGTTAGTCTGGTGTGGTCATGATATCTCTCTGTAGGTAGTCTGGTGTGGTCATGCTATCTCTCTGTAGGTAGTCTGGTGTGGTCATGATATCTCTCTGTAGGTAGTCTGGTGTGGTCATGATATCTCTCTGTAGGTAGTCTGGTGTGGCCATGCTAGAAGACATGATATCTCTCTGTAGGTAGTCTGGTGTGGTCATGATATCTCTCTGTAGGTAGTCTGGTGTGGTCATGCTATCTCTCTGTAGGTAGTCTGGTGTGGTCATGATATCTCTCTGTAGTTAGTCTGGTGTGGTCATGCTATCTCTCTGTAGTTAGTCTGGTGTGGTCATGATATCTCTCTGTAGGTAGTCTGGTGTGGTCATGATATCTCTCTGTAGGTAGTCTGGTGTGGTCATGATATCTCTCTGTAGTTAGTCTGGTGTGGTCATGATATCTCTCTGTAGGTAGTCTGGTGTGGTCATGATATCTCTCTGTAGGTAGTCTGGTGTGGTCATGATATCTCTCTGTAGGTAGTCTGGTGTGGTCATGATATCTCTCTGTAGGTAGTCTGGTGTGGCCATGCTAGAAGACATGATATCTCTCTGTAGGTAGTCTGGTGTGGTCATGATATCTCTCTGTAGGTAGTCTGGTGTGGTCATGCTATCTCTCTGTAGGTAGTCTGGTGTGGTCATGATATCTCTCTGTAGGTAGTCTGGTGTGGGCATGCTAGAAGACATGGTATCTCTCTTTGAGTTCCAGGTAGAACCCTTTTGAGTTCCAGGTAGAACCCTTTTGAGTTCCAGGTAGAACCCTTTTGAGTTCCCGGTAGAACCCCTTTGAGTTCCAGGTAGAACCCTTTTGAGTACCAGGTAGAACCCTTTTGAGTTCCAGGTAGAACCCTTTTGAGTTCCAGGTAGAACCCTTTTGAGTTCCAGGTAGAACCCTTTCAGTTCCAGGTAGAACCCTTTTGAGTTCCAGGTAGAACCCTTTTGAGTTCCAGGTAGAACCCGTTTTGAGTTCCAGGTGGAACCCAAAAGAGGTTTCTCCTATGGGGACAGCCTAAGAACCCTTTTTCTCTAAGAGTGTATATATCAACAGTTCCTCGTTGTGGTTGTGTGCGGACGCGCGCGTGCGTGCGTGTGAGAGAGAGAGAGAGAGTCAGTGCTGAATGTCAAGCTTCATCATGGCAGGACTAATTTTCTGCTTGGTGTACCTCCACTCCTACTCCATATGCCTGGTCTAATTGGAAAGGAAAAGTCACTGTCAGTCTGGATGGTGTGTGTGTGTGTGTGTGTGTGTGTGTGTCTACTGCCAAGTTCATATTAGGTTGTCCACTGAGGACTTACTGTATATCTAATCTCTCTCTCTCTCTCTCTCTCTCTCTCTCTCTCTCTCTCTCTGTCTCTCTGTCTGTCTGTCTGTCTGTCTGTCTGTCTGTCTGTCTGTCTGTCTGTCTGTCTGTCTGTCTGTCTGTCTGTCTGTCTGTCTGTCTGCCTGTCTCTCTCTATCTCTCTCTCTCTCTTCCTCTCTCTCTTCCTCTCTCTCTCTCCCTCTCTCTCTCTCTCTGTATGTCTCTCTCTTTCTCTCTCTCTGTCTGTCTCTCTCTCTCCACAGTGTCTCTGGCTAGCAGTACCCTGGGTCTAGCAGGTCAGGTTGTTCACACTGAGACGACTGAGGTGATTCTGGTCAGTGACTCTCTCATGGGGTTTGGCATCCAGCTACAGGGCGGGGTGTTTGCCACAGAGACCCTGTCCTCACCCCCGCTCATCGGCTATTTGGATCCAGACAGTCCTGCAGAGAGGTAGGATACATCTGTCTATCAATCAATCAATCAATCATGTCATTTCTATAGCCTGTCTTTAAACCTTTCCTACAGAGAGACAGTGAAGTAATAGGACCTAGATGCCTAGATGTTCTCCATAGAGACTCCATAGAGACTCCGTAGAGACTCCGTAGAGACTCCATAGAGACTCCATAGAGACTCCATAGAGACTCCATAGAGACTCCATAGAGATGCCTAGATGTTCTCCATAGAGACTCCATAGAGACTCCATAGAGATGCCTAGATGTTCTATGTCATTCTGTGGTATACTCCATAGAGATGCCTAGATGTTCTATGTCATTCTGTGGTATACTCCATAGAGATGCCTAGATGTTCTATTTCATTATTTCATTCAGTGGTATATTCCATAGAGATGCCTAGATGTTCTATTTCATTATTTCATTCAGTGGTATATTCCATAGAGATGCCTAGATGTTCTATTTCATTCTGTGGTATACTCCATAGAGATGCCTAGATGTTCTATGTCATTCTGTGGTATACTCCATAAAGATGCCTAGATGTTCTATGTCATTCTGTGGTATACTCCATAGAGATGCCTAGATGTTCTATGTCATTCTGTGGTATACTCCCACTCACTGTGGGTGTTTGGAGATTAGACACGTTTCAGTCAGATATAGCAGTGCCTTCAGAAATTATTCACACCCCTTGATTTATTCCACATTTTGTGTTACAGCCTGAATTCAAAATAGATTCAATATATTTTGTCTATCGTAATCTGATTCTAGACCTGCAGCCCAGTTAATAACAGCTCTCCTATCGTAATCTGATTCTAGACCTGCAGCCCAGTTATTAACAGCTCTCCTATCGTAATCTGATTCCAGACCTGCAGCCCAGTTATTAACAGCTCTCCTATCGTAATCTGATTCTAGACCTGCAGCCCAGTTATTAACAGCTCTCCTATCGTAATCTGATTCTAGACCTGCAGCCCAGTTATTAACAGCTCTCCTATCGTAATCTGATTCCAGACCTGTAGCCCAGTTAATAACAGCTCTCCTATCGTAATCTGATTCTAGACCTGCAGCCCAGTTAATAACAGCTCTCCTATCGTAATCTGATTCCAGACCTGTAGCCCAGTTAATAACAGCTCTCCTATCGTAATCTGATTCTAGACCTGCAGCCTAGTTATTAACAGCTCTCCTATCGTAATCTGATTCCAGACCTGCAGCCCAGTTAATAACAGCTCTCCTATCGTAATCTGATTCCAGACCTGCAGCCTAGTTATTAACAGGCTAATTTCTTATCCACTTGATGGGTTCTTCTGAGATCTGACTTTTTTTTGTTTGTTCATCAAAGAATGCAGATGAAAAAGTAGCCCCAGTTGATTGGCTGAATATCTCTTCAGTTTGTTTAGGCTGAAACTGACACACGTATAGAGACATGTCTCTAGAGTAATACTGACTGGTTCGTCTGAGCTTTGACGTCAAGATATAACCACAGTTATAATAGGACACTGAAGCGATGGCCAAAACTTGAGATTTGACTGTCTCACTAGCTAGGTTTCCATCCAATTGACGACAGATTTTCATGTGAATATAGAATAATTCTGCATGAAAACAACATGCTATTTTCCCCCATCAGAGATGTTTCCATCAAATGTACTTGCTGGGAACGAAAGGCTGTGATGAGGTAGTACACGATAAAAAGTACTGTTGTGGTTTAAAGGCTGTGATGAGGTAGTACACGATAAAAATGACTGTTGTGGTTTAAAGGCTGTGATGACATAGTACACGATAAAAATGACTGTTGTGGTTTAAAGGCTGTGATGACGTAGTACACGATAAAAAGTACTGTTGTGGTTTAAAGGCTGTGATGACGTAGTACACGATAAAAATGACTGTTACGGTTTAAAGGCTGTGATGACATAGTACACGATAAAAATGACTGTTATGGTTTAAAGGCTGTGATGACGTAGTACACGATAAAAATGACTGTTGTGGTTTAAAGGCTGTGATGACGTAGTACACGATAAAAAGTACTGTTGTGGTTTAAAGGCTGTGATGAGGTAGTACACGATAAAAATGACTGTGGTTTAAAGGCTGTGATGACATAGTACACGATAAAAATGACTGTTGTGGTTTAAAGGCTGTGATGACGTAGTACACGATAAAAAGTACTGTTGTGGTTTAAAGGCTGTGATGAGGTAGTACACGATAAAAATGACTGTTGTGGTTTAAAGGCTGTGATGACATAGTACACGATAAAAATGACTGTTGTGGTTTAAAGGCTGTGATGACGTAGTACACGATAAAAATGACTGTTGCGGTTTAAAGGCTGTGATGACATAGTACACGATAAAAATGACTGTTGTGGTTTAAAGGCCCCATGTACCGAGTAAAAAGTTAAATTGGTTTCCATCGCATCTTCAACTCTACCAATCTGGTTTCGTCACATAAAGTGTTGCATTATATAGCAGATGTGCCCACTCTGGTCTTGGTACCTGCGCTCTGGCCAACAGCTTGCAGACTCAGTGCAGGTAGGCAGATACCGTGCAGGTAGGCAGAAACAGTGCAGGTAGGCAGACTCAGTGCAGGTAGGCAGACACTGTGCAGGTAGGCAGACACTGTGCAGGTAGGCAGACACTGTGCAGGTAGGCAGAAACAGTGCAGGTAGGCAGACACTGTGCAGGTAGGCAGATACAGTGCAGGTAGGCAGATACAGTGCAGGTAGGCAGAAACAGTGCAGGTAGGCAGATACAGTGCAGGTAGGCAGATACAGTGCAGGTAGGCAGATACAGTGCAGGTAGGCAGATACAGTGCAGGTAGGCAGATACAGTGCAGGTAGGCAGATACAGTGCAGGTAGGCAGATACAGTGCAGGTAGGCAGACACTGTGCAGGTAGGCAGATACAGTGCAGGTAGGCATATACAGTGCAGGTAGGCAGACACTGTGCAGGTAGGCAGATACAGTGCAGGTAGGCAGATACCGTGCAGGTAGGCAGAAACAGTGCAGGTAGGCAGACTCAGTGCAGGTAGGCAGACACTGTGCAGGTAGTGACTTCAAAAAAAATATACATCTTAAAAAGTAACCAGTTACTGTAGCGATCAACTGACAAAACCTACTCTACTTGACTCTACTGGACTCTACTGGGCTCTACTGGGCTCTACTGGGCTCTACTGGGCTCTACTGTACTCTACTGGGCTCTACTGGGCTCTACTGTACTCTACTGTACTCTACTGGGCTCTACTGGGCTCTACTGGGCTCTACTTGACTCTACTGGGCTCTACTGGGCTCTACTGTACTCTACTTGACTCTACTGGGCTCTACTGGGCTCTACTGGGCTCTACCTGACTCTACTGGGCTCTACTGGGCTCTACTGTACTATACTGTACTCTACTGGGCTCTACTGTACTCTACTGGGCTCTACTGTACTCTACTGCACTCTACTGTACTCTACTGGGCTCTATTGTGCTCTACTGCACTCTACTGGGAGAGACCCAACTATAAAACCTGTAGGCTGGAGAGACCCAACTATAAAACCTGTAGGCCGGAGAGACCCAACTATAAAACCTGTAGGCCGGAGAGACCCAACTATAAAACCTGTAGGCCAGAGAGACCCAACTATAAAACGAATGTAAACAGGAAATGAATCTGTCAATGTAAAATGCTAATCATATCCCAACGAGACCTATATGTCGTTAGAAGTGGTGGTGGTTTAATTGAGGCGATATAAAAACACTTTTCTGACCATGTGTGTGTGTGTGTGTGTGCGTGCGTGCGTGTGTGTGTGTGCGTGCGTGTGTATGTGTGCGTGTGTGTGTGTGTGTGTGTGCGTGTGTGTGTGCGTGTGTGTGTGTGTGTGTGTGTGTGTGTGTGTGTGTGTGTGTGTGTGTGTGTGTGTGTGTGTGTGTGTGTGTGTGTGTGTGTGTGTGTGTGCGTGCGTGTGTATGTGTGCGTGTGTGTGTGTGTGTGTGTGTGTGTGTGTGTGTGTGTGCGTGTGTGTGTGTGCGTATGTGCGTGTGTGTGCGTGCGTGCGTGTGTGTGTGTGTTGGTTAGTGTAGATAGAATTTATGTGGAATCTGTCTTTCCCTACCATGTCCAATGCTGGTCGAGTAAATGAATCCAGACTCTAGCTAATTATTCAGAGTCAGATTCTAATTCATTTATTACCTCACAACCAAAGGGTGATGCATTAGCTTTCGTTACAGCATGGTAATACTGTGATGTCATGTGTGTGTGTGTGTGTACTTTGCAGGTGTGGGATTTTGCAGATAGGGGACCGTATCCTGTCTATAAACGGGATCCCTACAGAGGACAGCACCTTGGAAGAGACCAATCAGCTACTGAGAGACTCCAGCATCACCAGCAAGGTCTCACTGG
>NW_022261985.1:10935760-10938260 GCF_002021735.2 Oncorhynchus kisutch | reverse complement strand
GAGAGAGGAGGAGGAGAGATAAACAGACTGAGAGAGGAGGAGGAGAGATAAACAGACTGAGAGGAGGAGGAGAGATAAACAGACTGAGAGAGGAGAGATAAACAGACTGAGAGAGGAGGAGGAGAGATAAAACAGACTGAGAGAGGAGAGATAAACATACTGAGAGAGGAGAGATCAACAGACTGAGAGAGGAGAGATAAACAGACTGAGAGGAGAGATAAACAGACTGAGGGAGGAGGAGGAGAGATAAACAGACTGAGAGAGGAGAGATAAACAGACTGAGAGAGGAGAGATAAACAGACAGAGAGAGGAGAGATAAACAGACTGAGAGAGGAGAGATAAACAGTCTGAGAGAAGAGGGATAAACAGACTGAGAGAGGAGAGATAAACAGACAGAGAGAGGAGGAGGAGAGATAAACAGACTGAGAGAGGAGAGATAAACAGACTGAGAGAGGAGGAGGAGAGATAAACAGACTGAGAGAGGAGAGATAAACAGACTGAGAGAGGAGGAGGAGAGATAAACAGACTGAGAGAGGAGGAGGAGAGATAAACAGACTGAGAGAGGAGGAGAGATAAACAGACAGAGAGAGGAGGAGGAGAGATAAACAGACTGAGAGAGGAGAGATAAACAGACAGAGAGGAGGAGGAGAGATAAACAGACAGAGAGAAGAGGAGGAGAGATAAACAGACAGAGAGAGGAGGAGGAGAGATAAACAGACTGAGAGAGGAGAGATAAACAGACTGAGAGAGGAGAGATAAACAGACTGAGAGAGGAGAGATAAACAGACAGAGGAGGAGGAGAGATAAACAGACTGAGAGAGGAGGAGGAGAGATAAACAGACTGAGAGAGGAGGAGGAGAGATAAACAGACTGAGAGAGGAGGAGGAGAGATAAACAGACAGAGAGGAGGAGGAGAGATAAACAGACTGAGAGGAGGAGGAGAGATAAACAGACTGAGAGAGGAGAGATAAACAGACTGAGAGAAGAGGAGGAGAGATAAACAGACTGAGAGAGGAGAGATAAACAGACTGAGAGAGGAGAGATAAACAGACTGAGAGAGGAGGAGGAGAGATAAACAGACTGAGAGAGGAGGAGGAGAGATAAACAGACTGAGAGAGGAGGAGGAGAGATAAACAGACTGAGAGAGGAGGAGGAGAGATAAACAGACAGAGAGAGGAGAGATATAACAGACAGAGAGGAGAGATAAACAGACTGAGAGAGGAGAGATAAACAGACTGAGAGAAGAGGAGGAGAGATAAACAGACTGAGAGAACGAGGAGGAGAGATAAACAGACCTGAGAGAGGAGAGATAAACAGACAGAGAAGGGAGAGATAAACAGACTGAGAGAGGAGAGATAAACAGACTGAGAGAGGATGAGATAAACAGACTGAGAGAGGAGAGATAAACAGACTGAGAGAGGAGGAGGAGAGATAAACAGACAGAGAGGAGAGATAAACAGACTGAGAGAGGAGGAGAGATAAACAGACTGAGAGAGGAGGAGAGATAAACAGACAGAGAGGAGGAGGAGAGATAAACAGACTGAGAGGAGGAGGAGAGATAAAACAGACTGAGAGAGGAGAGATAAACAGACAGAGAGAGGAGGAGGAGAGAATAAACAGACTGAGAGAGGAGGAGGAGAGATAAACAGACTGAGAGAGGAGGGGGAGAGATAAACAGACTGAGAGAGGAGAGATAAACAGACTGAGAGAGGAGGAGGAGAGATAAACAGACTGAGAGAGGAGAGATAAACATACTGAGAGAGGAGAGATCAACAGACTGAGAGAGGAGAGATAAACAGACTGAGAGGAGAGATAAACAGACTGAGGGAGGAGGAGGAGAGATAAACAGACTGAGAGAGGAGAGATAAACAGACTGAGAGAGGAGAGATAAACAGACAGAGAGAGGAGAGATAAACAGACTGAGAGAGGAGAGATAAACAGTCTGAGAGAAGAGGGATAAACAGACTGAGAGAGGAGAGATAAACAGACAGAGAGAGGAGGAGGAGAGATAAACAGACTGAGAGAGGAGAGATAAACAGACTGAGAGAGGAGGAGGAGAGATAAACAGACTGAGAGAGGAGAGATAAACAGACTGAGAGAGGAGGAGGAGAGATAAACAGACTGAGAGAGGAGGAGGAGAGATAAACAGATGAGAGAGGAGGAGAGATAAACAGACAGAGAGAGGAGGAGGAGAGATAAACAGACTGAGAGAGGAGAGATAAACAGACAGAGAGGAGGAGGAGAGATAAAACAGACAGAGAGAAGAGGAGGAGAGATAAACAGACAGAGAGAGGAGGAGGAGAGATAAACAGACTGAGAAGAGGAGAAGATAAACAGACTGAGAGAGGAAGATAAACAGACTGAGAGAGGAGAGATAAACAGACAGAGGAGGAGGAGAGATAAGAAAAAACTGAGAGAGGAGGAGGAGAGATAAACAGACTGGAGAGAGGAGGAGGAGAGATAAACAGACTGAAGAGAGGAGGAGGAGAGATAAACAGAC
>NW_022261985.1:10894324-10934324 GCF_002021735.2 Oncorhynchus kisutch | reverse complement strand
CACCTTGTTATAGAGGGCTCAGCTTCTCCAGCCACCTTGTTAAAGAGGGGCTCAGCTCTCCAGCCACCTTGTTATAGAGGGGCTCAGCTTCTCCAGCCACCTTGTTATAGAGGGGCTCAGCGTAGCTTCTCAGCCAACTTGTTATAGAGGGGCTCAGCTTCTCCAGCCACCTTGTTATAGAGGGGCTCAGCTTCTCCAGCCACCTTGTTATAGAGGGGCTCAGGCTTCTCCGCACCTTGTTATAGAGGGGCTAAGCTTCTCCAGCACCTTGTTATAGAGGGACTCAGCTTCTCCAGCCACCTTGTTATAGAGGGGCTCAGCTTCTCCAGCCCACCTTGTTATAGAGGGGCTCAGCTTCTCCCAGCACCTTGTTATAGGAGGGCTCAGCTACTCCAGCCACCTTCGTTATAGAGGGGCTCAGCTTCTCCAGCCTACCTTTGTTATATAGAGGGGCTCAGCTGCCGCCAGCCACCTTGTTATAGAAGGGCTCAGCTTCTCCAGCCACCTTGTATATAGAGGGGCTCAGCCAGGCCTTCAGCTTCTCCAGCCACCTTGTTATTAGAGGGGCTTCAGCTTCTTCCAGCCACCTTGGTTATAGAGGGGGCTCAGCTTCTCCAGCCACCTTGTTATAGAGGGGCTCAGCTTCTCCAGCCACCTTGTTATAGAGGGCTCAGCTTCTCCAGCACCTTGTTATAGAGGGGCTCAGCTTCTCCAGCCACCTTGTTTATAGAGGGGCTCAGCTTCTCCCAGCCACCTTGTTATAGAGGGGCTCAGCTTCTCAGCAACCTTGTTATAGAGGGGCTGCAGCCGGTCAGCTTCTCCAGCCACCTTGTTATAGAGGGGCTCAGCTTTCCAGCCACCTTGTATAGAGGGGCTCTGCTTCTCCAGCCACCTTGTTATAGAGGGGGCTCATGCTTCTCCAGCCACCTTGTTATAGAGGGGCTCAGCTTCTCCAGCCACCTTGTTATAGAGGGCTCAGCTTCTCCAGCCACCTTGTATAGAGGGGCTCAGCTTCTCCAGCCACCTGTTATAGAGGGGCTCAGCTTCTCCAGCCACCTTGTTATAGAGGGGCTCAGCTTCTCCAGCCACCTTGTTTATAGAGGGGCTCAGCTCCGAGCACCGTGTTTATAGGGCTCAGCTTCTCCAGCCACCTTGTTATAGAGGGGCTCAGCTTCTCCAGCCACCTTGTTATAGAGGGGCTCAGCTTCTCCAGCCACCTTGTTATAGAGGGGTTCAGCTTCTCCAGCCACCTTGTTATAGAGGGGCTCAGCTTCTCAGCCACCTTGTTATAGAGGCTCAGCTTCTCCAGCCACCTTGTTATAGAGGGGCTCAGCCGGCTCAGCTTCTCCAGCCACCTTGTTATAGAGGGCTCAGCTTCTCAGCCACCTTGTTAAAGAGGGCTCAGCTTCTCCAGCCACCTTGTTATAGAGGGGCTCTGCTTCTCCAGCCACCTTGTTATAGAGGGGCTCAGCTTCTCCAGCCACCTTGTTATAGAGGGGCTCAGCCGGCTCAGCTTCTCCAGCCACCTGTTATAGAGGGGCTCAGCTTCTCCAGCACCTTGTTATAGAGGGGCTCAGCTTCTCAGCCACCTTGTTATAGAGGGGCTCTGCTTCTCCAGCCACCCTTGTATAGAGGGGCTCAGCTTCTCCAGCCACCTTGTTATAGAGGGCTCAGCTTCTCCAGCCACCTGTTATAGAGGGGCTCAGCTTCTCCAGCCACCTTGTTATAGAGGGGCTCAGCTTCTCCAGCCACCTTGTTATAGAGGGGCTCAGCTTCTCCAGCCACCTTGTTATAGAGGGGCTCAGCCGGCTCAGCTTCTCCAGCCACCTTGTTATAGAGGGGCTCAGCTTCTCCAGCCACCTTGTTATAGAGGGGCTCAGCTTCTCCAGCCACCTTGTTATAGAGGGGTTCAGCTTCTCCAGCCACCTTGTTATAGAGGGGCTCAGCTTCTCCAGCCACCTTGTTATAGAGGGGCTCAGCTTCTCCAGCCACCTTGTTATAGAGGGGCTCAGCCGGCTCAGCTTCTCCAGCTACCTTGTTATAGAGGGGCTCAGCTTCTCCAGCCACCTTGTTATAGAGGGGCTCAGCTTCTCCAGCCACCTTGTTATAGAGGGGCTCTGCTTCTCCAGCCCCCTTGTTATAGAGGGGCTCAGCTTCTCCAGCCACCTTGTTATAGAGGGGCTCAGCTTCTCCAGCCACCTTGTTATAGAGGGGCTCAGCTTCTCCAGCCACCTTGTTATAGAGGGGCTCAGCTTCTCCAGCCACCTTGTTATAGAGGGACTCAGCTTCTCCAGCCACCTTGTTATAGAGGGGCTCAGCTTCTCCAGCCACCTTGTTATAGAGGGGCTCAGCTTCTCCAGCCACCTTGTTATAGAGGGGCTCAGCTTCTCCAGCCACCTTGTTATAGAGGGGCTCAGCTTCTCCAGCCACCTTGTTATAGAGGGGCTCAGCTTCTCCAGCCACCTTGTTATAGAGGGGCTCAGCTTCTCCAGCCACCTTGTTATAGAGGGGCTCTGCTTCTCCAGCCACCTTGTTATAGAGGGGCTCTGCTGGTATCAGACTGACATTACTTCACCTTGTAGTAGAGGGGCTCTGCTGGTATCAGACTGACATTACTTCACCTTGTAACAGAGGGGCTCTGCTGGTATCAGACTGACATTACTTCACCTTGTAGTAGAGGGGCTCTGCTGGTATCAGACTGACATTACTTCACCTTGTAACAGAGGGGCTCTGCTGGTATCAGACTGACATTACTTCACCTGTTATAGAGGGGCTCTGCTGGTATCAGACTGACATTACTTCACCTTGTTATAGAGGGGCTCTGCTGGTATCAGACTGACATTACTTCACCTTGTAGTAGAGGGGCTCTGCTGGTATCAGACTGGCATTACTTCACCTTGTAGTAGAGGGGCTCTGCTGGTATCAACCTGACATTACTTCACCTTGTAACAGAGGGGCTTTGCTGGTATCAGACTGGCATTACTTCACCTTGTAGTAGAGGGGCTCTGCTGGTATCAGACTGACATTACTTCACCTTGTAGTAGAGGGGCTCTGCTGGTATCAGACTGACATTACTTCACCTTGTTATAGAGGGGCTCTGCTGGTATCAGACTGACATTACTTCACCTTGTTATATAGGGGCTCTGCTGGTATCAGACTGACATTACTTCACCTTGTTATAGAGGGGCTCTGCTGGTATCAGACTGACATTACTTCACCTTGTTATAGAGGGGCTCTGCTGGTATCAGACTGACATTACTTCACCTTGTTATAGAGGGGCTCTGCTGGTATCAGACTGACATTACTTCACCTTGTTATAGAGGGGCTCTGCTGGTATCAGACTGACATTACTTCACCTTGTTATAGAGGGGCTCTGCTGGTATCAAACTGACACACAATTTTTTCAATTATTTACTTTCAAAAAATATTTTACCTTTATTTAACTAGGCAAGTCAGTTAAGAACACATTCTTATTTACAATGACAGCCTGCCCCGGTCAAACCGGACGACGCTGGGCGTACCCTCAGTCAGGCTGACGGTTTCTCCAGATGATATATACTGCTTACTTCCCAATAGTTTCCCTGCAACTTGTCCAGGTTCTCTCTAAGCCTCAATCTAAAACCTCCACTTGTTTCTAAATCACAAGCTCTTTGAAAAGCAATAAAATCCCATTACCATTCCTCGGGGCTCTGCAAGGGATTTGACCCCAAAAACGGAGTTCTGTGATTTTATCAATGTGATTGTCCCTCTCGAAAGGAAAAGTTTAGCAGGAGAATCAGAGAGATTTTACTAGGTGTCTGTGAGAGGTACTGAAGGCAGCCGGAATCATAAAGACAGGATTTAAGAGGATCGACTGTTACTTCTGAAAGAAGGTCCGTCATGCTGTCATATCAAAGGAGGACTGTGTTTCTCCAGAAGAGAAGACATCTCATGGCGTGTCCTCTGTGTCTCTCCACATCTCATGCCAAACTAACACTCCCTCTGTCCCCGGTGCAGCGTCTGTCTCTGCAATTCACTGTGTCTCTCCACAGGCTGGCGTGAGGCCAGCTGGCTGTCCAAGGAGTCTTCAACACTCCATAAGAGAGAGAGGGAGAGATGGAGGGAGAGAGAGAGAGAGATGCGAGGAGGGAGAGAGATGGAGAGATGGAGGAGGGAGGAGAGAGAGAGAGAGATGGAGGGAGGAGAGAGAGAGAGGAGGGAGAGAGAGAAACATGGAGGTGGGAGAGAGATAGAGAGAGAGATGGAGGAGGAGGAGAGAGAGAGATGGAGGAGGAGAGAGATAGAGGGAGATGGGGAGGGAGAGAGAGAGAGATAAAAGGAAAGAGGAAGGAGACTGCGGATGCTTTGCTGAGTTATTGTCTGTGATACAGAGAGAACACGGAAACAGCATCCTGCGAACCGAAACCGCGCTCTGAGGATCTACAAAGGCTCTCTGAAGGCTCGACAACTCTCTCTGAAGGCTCGACAACTCTCTCTGGGGTGTCGACAACTCTCTCTGGGGTGTCGACAACTCTCTCTGAAGGCTCGACAACTCTCTCTGAAGGCTCGACAACTCTCTCTGGGGTGTCGACAACTCTCTCTGGGGTGTCGACAACTCTCTCTGGGTGTCGACAACTCTCTCTGGGGTGTCGACAACTCTCTCTGAAGGCTCGACAACTCTCTCTGAAGGCTCGACAACTCTCTCTGGGGTGTCGACAACTCTCTCTGGGGTGTCGACAACTCTCTCTGGGGTGTCGACAACTCTCTCTGGGGTGTCGACAACTCTCTCTGGGGTGTCGACAACTCTCTCTGGGGTGTCGACAACTCTCTCTGGGGTGTCGACAACTCTCTCTGGGGTGTCGACAACTCTCTCTGGGGTGTCGACAACTCTCTCTGGGGTGTCAGCTTCTTTATGTGACATTTGTTTTGCTGGAACTCTGGGTGTGCGCCCCAAATGACACCCTACTCCCAGTATAGGGGACCGGAGCCCAGAGGGTCAAAAGGAGGTTAACTAAATAGGGGATAGGACACAGCCTGGAGCTTTCACGGCTTCTCTAAGAGTTGTACTGCTGTGTCTGTATCTCTGTGTAGCTGATAGTTGATCTATTAAAGGAGCCTGTAAAGGGAGAGCTGGGCTCTGCAGCTCTCTACACATCTTGTCTTGGTGAACTCCTCTTCACTTGGACATTGGCCAGGTTATAGTCTCTATAGAGGCAGGGAGGTCAGAGGTCAGACTGTTTTAAAGGCTTGTGTTTATACTTTATTTTTGTCAGAGCAGTAGAAATGCAGCACAGATTCAAAATTAACTTCCTATTTATTTATTTTGGAACATTCAGATATGCTGCAGTTTAGGAATGTTTAAATGTTCACACAACAATATTATGGACAATCTGAACACATCTATCATGTCCAATTCCTACTTTGTGCCTGATATGATGCCAGAAGTGGGATGGTGTGAACTCCCAGTGATGCCATTTGGCCTCAGTGCTTCTATGGTGTAGACATACCAGTGGTACACTGAAGATACCTGCTGGTCTGTAGGGCTGGTGGATGGTTCCTGGAGGACTGGAGGGCTGGTGGGTGGTTCCTGTAGGACTGGAGGGCTGGTGGCTGGTTCCTGTAGGACTGGAGGGCTGGTGGCTGGTTCCTGTAGGGTTGGAGGGCTAGTGGCTGGTTCCTGTAGGACTGGAGGGCTGGTGGCTGGTTCCTGTAGGACTGGAGGGCTGGTGGATGGTTCCTGTAGGACTGGAGGGCTGGTGGATGGTTCCTGGAGGACTGGAGGCCTGGTGGCTGGTTCCTTCAGGGCTGGAGGGCTGGTGGCTGGTTCCTGTAGGGCTGGTAGTTTGTTCCTGTAGGGCTGGTGGCTGGTTCCTGTAGGGCTGGAGGGCTGGTGGCTGGTTCCTGGAGGACTGGTGGCTGGTTTCCTGGAGGGCTGGTGGCTGCTTCCTGGAGGGCTGGTTCCTGGAGGGCTGGTGGCTTGTTCCTGTAGGACTGGAGGGCTCGTGGCTGGTTCCTGTAGGACCGGAGGGCTGGTGGCTGGTTCCTGGAGGGCTGGTGGCTTGTTCCTGTAGGACTGGAGGGCTCGTGGCTGGTTCCTGTAGGACTAGAGGGCTTGTGGCTGGTTCCTGCTGGTCTGGAGGGCTGGTGGCTGTTTGCTGTAGGGCTGGAGGGCTGGTGGCTGGCTCCTGCCAGACTAGAGGGCTGGTGGCTGGTTCCTGTAGGACTAGAGGGCTGGTGGCTGGTTCCTGTAGGACTGGAGGGCTGGTGGCTGGTTCCTGTAGGACTGGAGGGCTGGTGGCTGGTTCCTGTAGGACTGGAAGGCTGGTTCCTGTAGGGTTGGAGGGCTGGTGGCTGGTTCCTGTAGGACTAGAGGGCTGGTGGCTGGCTCCTGTAGGACTAGAGGGCTGGTGGCTGGTTCCTGTAGGACTAGAGGGCTGGTGGCTGGCTCCTGTAGGACTAGAGGGCTGGTGGCTGGTTCCTTGAGGACTGTAGGGGAATAGGGTGCCATTTGGGATGCAGACCTGCTAGTATTTGCTGAGATTTAATTGGCAGATAGACCAGTGGCTCAATGATGGCTAACAGTACCCTGAGGCAATTTCCTCTCTCTCTCAGTGTGTGTGTGTGTGTGTGTGTGTGTGTGTGTGTGTGTGTGTGTGTGTGTGTGTGTGTGTGTGTGTGTGTGTGTTGTTTTTGTTTTTTTCTCTCTCTCTGTTTGGTCCAACCACCACCACCGGAACCCATTGTTTCCTGTGGGCTCGAGGCTGAGGAAAGGGGTCTAATTCAGTCAGCCAACCAACTCTCCACCGGGAGGACAGACATTTCTGCAATGCAGCCATAGAAATATAATTCATTCTGTTACCATAGAAATATAATTCATTCTGTAACCATAGAACTATAATTCATTCTGTAACCATAGAAATATAATTCATTCTGTAACCATAGAAATATAATTCATTCTGTAACCATAGACATATAATTCATTCTGTAACCATAGAAATATAATTCATTCTGTAACCATAGAAATATAATTCATTCTACAGCCCCTCCCCCTTCCCTTTACCTCCCTGCTCGCTCATTGGACAAGTAACCGTCTTACTCTAGTGTTCTGTAGGTGGCCCCTCCCCTTTACCTCCCTGCTCGCTCATTGGACAAGTAACCGTCTTACTCTAGTGTTCTGTAGGTGGCCCCTCCCCTTTACCTCCCTGCTCGCTCATTGGACAAGTAACCGTCTTACTCTAGTGTTCTGTAGGTGGCCCCGCCCCCTCACCTTTACCTCCCTGCTCACTCATTGGACAAGTAACCGTCTTACTCTAGTGTTCTGTAGGTGGCCCCTCCCCTTTACCTCCCTGCTCGCTCATTGGACAAGTAACCGTCTTACTCTAGTGTTCTGTAGGTGGCCCCGCCCCCTCACCTTTACCTCCCTGCTCGCTCATTGGACAAGTAACCGTCTTACTCTAGTGTTCTGTAGGTGGCCCCTCCCCTTTACCTCCCTGCTCACTCATTGGACAAGTAACCGTCTTACTCTAGTGTTCTGTAGGTGGCCCCTCCCCTTTACCTCCCTGCTCGCTCATTGGACAAGTAACCGTCTTACTCTAGTGTTCTGTAGGTGGCCCCGCCCCCTCACCTTTACCTCCCTGCTCGCTCATTGGACAAGTAACCGTCTTACTCTAGTGTTCTGTAGGTGGCCCCGCCCCCTCACCTTTACCTCCCTGCTCGCTCATTGGACAAGTAACCGTCTTACTCTAGTGTTCTGTAGGTGGCCCCTCCCCTTTACCTCCCTGCTCGCTCATTGGACAAGTAACCGTCTTACTCTAGTGTTCTGTAGGTGGCCCCTCCCCCTCACCTTTACCTCCCTGCTCGCTCATTGGACAAGTAACCGTCTTACTCTAGTGTTCTGTAGGTGGCCCCTCCCCCTCCCCTTTACCTCCCTGCTCGCTCATTGGACAAGTAACCGTCTTACTCTAGTGCCTCCAGTTAAAATAGTGGACTCCCTGCAGAACGCCTCTATCCCCTCCACTGTTAACCCAGTCAACAGCGCTGACGTCTCCACATCACACCAAGCAGTCCCTGGATTCCACACATTAACATTCACAACACACCCGGGACACAGAGATGTGTCTCTTTCAGAGCAGGCAGAAAAGACATCTCTCCTGTCTCTCCTCTGACATATAGATAGACACAGGAAGCACCTGCAGAATTACAATAGGACTGAGTTGGCAATTTGACAGGTCAGGTAAAGAGCTGCAGTAACGACAGGCAGCACTGGGGTTTTGTCAGCTGAGATGAGGAGGTAATGTGTGGTTGTTTATGGACTGAAGTGGACTGAAACTGTTGAGCAGACTACAATATAGAGTGAAGTACAGGAGAGGAGAAGGGAGGGGAGGGAAGGAGAAGGGAGGGGAGGAGAATGGAGGGGAGGGGAGGGAAGGAGAAGGGCGTAAAGGAGAAGGGAGTGGAGGAGATGGGAGGGGAGGGGAGGGGAGGGAAGGGGAGGGGAGGGGAGGGAAGGAGAGGGGAGGGAAGGAGAGGGGAGGGGAGGAGAAGGGAGGGGAGGAGAATGGAGGGGAGGGGAGGGAAGGAGAAGGGAGTGGAGGAGATGGGAGGGGAGGGAAGGAGAGGGGAGGGGAGGAGAATGGAGGGGAGGGGAGGGAAGGGAAGGAGAAGGGCGTAAAGGAGAAGGGAGTGGAGGAGATGGGAGGGAAGGAGAGGGGAGGGGAGGAGAATGGAGGGGAGGGGAGGGAAGGAGAAGGGAGTGGAGGAGATGGGAGGGGAGGGAAGGAGAGGGGAGGGGAGGAGAATGGAGGGGAGGGGAGGGAAGGGAAGGAGAAGGGCGTAAAGGAGAAGGGAGTGGAGGAGATGGGAGGGGAGAGGGGGGGAGGAGAAGGGAGGGAAGGAGAAGGGAGGGGAGGAGAATGGAGGGGAGGGGAGGGAAGGAGAAGGGAGGGGAGGGAAGGAGAAGGGAGGGGAGGGAAGGAGAAGGGAGGGGAGGAGAATGGAGGGGAGGGGAGGAGAAGGGAGTGGAGGAGATGGGAGGGGAGGGGAGGAGAAGGAGAGGAGGGGAGTAGAGGGGAGGGAAGAGGAGAGGAGAGGGGAAAGAGAGCAGAAGGGAGGGAATATAATGGGGAGTGGAGTACATGGGAAGAGAGGAGAGGAAAGGAGAAGAGGGGAGGGAAAGAGAGGGGAAGAGATGGGAGGGAGGGGGAGTATAAGGGAGGGAAGGAGAGGCGTAGGACTAGAGGGAGTATTATGGGTTGGAGAAGAGGGGAGGGAAGTTGTTTACTCAAAACAGATAGCCTTCCTCCCTTCCTGTAAGGCACTCAGCCCAAACATATTTTGGGCTGATACGCTTTTCATCAACTTTAAAGGCTGCATTTACACAGGCAGCCCAATTCTGAGATTTTTTCCCACTAATTGCTCTTTTGACCAATCACATCAGATCTCTATTTCAGAGCTGATCTGGAAAAAAATATCAGAATTGGGTTGCCTGTGTAAATGCAACCAAAGAAATGAATGAGACGCCATTTTCACAAGTTTGTTTTGTTAATGATATAAGCCTGTGGTTTTGTTATTGGTGTAAGCCTGTGGTTTTGTTAATGATTTAACCCTGTGGTTTTGTTAATGGTATAAGCCTGTGGTTTTGTTAATGGTATAAGCCTGTGGTTTTGTTAATGGTATAAGCCTGTGGTTTTGTTAATGGTATAAGCCTGTGGTTTTGTTAATGGTATAAGCCTGTGGTTTTGTTAATGGTATAAGCCTGTGGTTTTGTTAATGATTTAACCCTGTGGTTTTGTTAATGGTATAAGCCTGTGGTTTTGTTAATGGTATAAGCCTGTGGTTTTGTTAATGGTACAAGCCTGTGGTTTTGTTAATGGTATAAGCCTGTGGTTTTGTTAATGGTATAAGCCTGTGGTTTTGTTAATGGTATAAGCCTGTGGTTTTGTTAATGGTATAAGCCTGTGGTTTTGTTAAT
Source organism: Oncorhynchus kisutch (assembly GCF_002021735.2). NCBI lineage: Eukaryota > Metazoa > Chordata > Actinopteri > Salmoniformes > Salmonidae > Oncorhynchus > Oncorhynchus kisutch. The sequence continues at coordinate 10,924,375 of NW_022261985.1, read as the reverse complement.
GATAAAAGCCTGTGGTTTTGTTAATGGTACAAGCCTGTGGTTTTGTTAATGGTACAAGCCTGTGGTTTTGTTAATGGTATAAGCCTGTGGTTTTGTTAATGGTATAAGCCTGTGGTTTTGTTAATGGTATAAGCCTGTGGTTTTGTTAATGGTAAAAGCCTGTGGTTTTGTTAATGGTATAAGCCTGTGGTTTTGTTAATGGTATAAGCCTGTGGTTTTGTTAATGGTATAAGCCTGTGGTTTTGTTAATGGTATAAGCCTGTGGTTTTGTTAATGGTATAAGCCTGTGGTTTTGTTAATGGTATAAGCCTGTGGTTTTGTTAATGGTATAAGCCTGTGGTTTTGTTAATGGTATAAGCCTGTGGTTTTGTTAATGGTATAAGCCTGTGGTTTTGTTAATGGTATAAGCCTGTGGTTTTGTTAATGATATATGCCTGTGGTTTTGTTAATGGTATAACCCCGTGGTTTTGTTGCTCTCTCTCTCTCTCATACCTCCATCCTTTCTTCCTCTGCTCCTAGCTCCATCCAGTAGGAAACCTGGGGATGCTCTCATCATCTCCGACATCAAGAAGGGCAGCGTGGCTCACAGGTAAATACATTAATCAACCTGCTCACTGGTAAATACACCAATCAACCTGCTCACAGGTAAATACATTAATCAACCTGCTCACTGGTAAATACACCAATCAACCTGCTCACAGGTAAATACATCAATCAACCTGCTCACAGGTAAATACACCAATCAACCTGCTCACAGGTAAATACATCAATCAACCTGCTCACAGGTAAATACATCAATCAACCTGCTCACAGGTAAATACACCAATCAACCTGCTCACAGGTAAATACATCAATCAACCAATCAACCTGCTCACTGGTAAATACATCAATCAACCAATCAACCTGCTCACTGGTAAATACATCAATCAACCAATCAACCTGCTCACTGGTAAATACATCAATCAACCAATCAACCTGCTCACTGGTAAATACACCAATCAACCAATCAACCTGCTCACTGGTAAATACACCAATCAACCAATCAACCTGCTCACTGGTAAATACATCAATCAACCAATCAACCTGCTCACAGGTAAATACACCAATCAACCTGCTCACAGGTAAATACATCAATCAACCTGCTCACAGGTAAATACATCAATCAACCAATCAACCTGCTCACAGGTAAATACATCAATCAACCTGCTCACAGGTAAATACATCAATCAACCTGCTCACAGGTAAATACATCAATCAACCTGCTCACAGGTAAATACATCAATCAACCTGCTCACAGGTAAATACATCAATCAACCAATGAAACTGCTCACAGAAATTATCTGAAAAATACAACATTCAACACATCAACACTATTGTCTCAGTGTTGCTCTGTACACCACTCCTCTAAACTACACTGTGAATGTTGCTCTGCACACCACTCCACTAAACTACACTATGAATGTTGCTCTGCACACCACTCCACTAAACTACACTATGAATGTTGCTCTGCACACCACTCTACTAAACTACACTATTAATGTTGCTCTCCACACCACTCCACTAAACTACACTATGAATGTTGCTCTCCACACCACTCCACTAAACTACACTGTGAATGTTGCTCTGCACACCACTCCACTAAACTACACTATGAATGTTGCTCTGCACACCACTCCACTCAACTACACTATGAATGTTGCTCTGCACACCACTCCACTAAACTACACTATGAATGTTGCTCTGCACTAAACTACACTATGAATGTTGATCTCCACACCACTCCACTAAACTACACTGTGAATGTTACTCTGCAAACCACTCCACTAAACTACACTATGAATGTTACTCTGCAAACCACTCCACTAAACTACACTATGAATGTTGCTCTGCACACCACTCCACTAAACTACACTATGGCAGAGTCACATATAAATGTATGTATTTCTGCAGTATAGTATATTGTGTTTGATGCAGTGGATATTAATCAGTGGTTTATGACTGGGCTCTGTGGTCACTCAGCTCTGTGCTGGAAGGGGGATGGGACCCTGCATGAGCTCATCTGCATAATTCCAATTCTCTAGATCAATGCAGATAATGTATTGTTCAGTGGCCAGGCTCCGTGTTCCGTGTTCCGATGTTCAGTGACCAGGCTCCGTGTTCCGATGTTCAGTGGCCAGGCTCCCTGCTCCGTGTTCCGATGTTCAGTGGCCAGGCTCCGTGTTCCGATGTTCAGTGGCCAGGCTCCCAGCTCCGTGTTTCCGATGTTCAGTGGCCAGGCTCCGTGTTCCGATGTTCAGTGGCCAGACTCCCTGCTCCGTGTTCCGATGTTCGGTGGCCAGGCTCCGTGTTCCGATGTTCAGTGGCCAGGCTCCGTGTTCCGATGTTCAGTGGCCAGGCTCCGTTTTCCGATGTTCAGTGGCCATTCTCCATGTTCCGGTGTTCAGTGGCCAGGCTCTGTGTTCCGATGTTCAGTGGCCAGGCTCCGTGTTCCGATGTTCAGTGGCCAGGCTCCGTGTTCCGATGTTCAGTGGCCAGGCTCCGTGTTCCGATGTTCAGTGGCCAGGCTCCGTGTTCCGATGTTCAGTGGCCAGGCTCCGTGTTCCGATGTTCAGTGGCCATTCTCCATGTTCCGGTGTTCAGTGGCCAGGCTCTGTGTTCCGATGTTCAGTGGCCAGGCTCCGTGTTCCGATGTTCAGTGGCCAGGCTCCGTGTTCCGATGTTCAGTGGCCAGGCTCCGTGTTCCGATGTTCAGTGGCCAGGCTCCGTGTTCCGATGTTCAGTGGCCAGGCTCCATGTTCCGATGTTCAGTGGCCAGGCTCCGTGTTCCGATGTTCAGTGGCCAGGCTCCCTGCTCTGTGTTCCGATGTTCAGTGGCCAGGCTCCGTGTTCCGATGTTCAGTGGCCAGGCTCCGTGTTCCGATGTTCAGTGGCCAGGCTCCGTGTTCCGATGTTCAGTGGCCAGGCTCCCTGCTCCGTGTTCCGATGTTCAGTGGCCAGGCTCCGTGTTCCGATGTTCAGTGGCCAGGCTCCCTGCTCCCTGCTCCGATGTTCAGTGGCCAGGCTCCCTGCTCCCTGCTCCGATGTTCAGTGGCCAGGCTCCCTGCTCCGTGTTCCGATGTTCAGTGGCCAGGCTCCCTGCTCCGTGTTCCGATGGTCAGTGGCCAGGCTCCCTGCTCCGTGTTCCGATGTTCAGTGGCCATGCTCCCTGCTCCGTGTTCCGATGTTCAGTGGCCAGGCTCCCTGCTCCGTGTTCCGATGTTCAGTGGCCAGGCTCCCTGCTCCGATGTTCAGTGGCCAGGCTCCGTGTTCCGATGTTCAGTGGCCAGGCTCCGTGTTCCGATGTTCAGTGGCCAGGCTCCGTGTTCCGATGTTCAGTGGCCAGGCTCCCTGCTCCGTGTTCCGATGTTCAGTTGCCAGGCTCCCTGCTCCGATGTTCAGTTGCCAGGCTCCGTGTTCCGATGGTCAGTGGCCAGGCTCCGTGTTCCGATGTTCAGTGGCCAGACTCCCTGCTCCGTGTTCCGATGTTCGGTGGCCAGGCTCCGTGTTCCGATGTTCAGTGGCCAGGCTCCGTGTTCCGATGTTCAGTGGCCAGGCTCCGTGTTCCGATGTTCAGTGGCCATTCTCCATGTTCCGGTGTTCAGTGGCCAGGCTCCGTGTTCCGATGTTCAGTGGCCAGGCTCCGTGTTCCGATGTTCAGTGGCCAGGCTCCGTGTTCCGATGTTCAGTGGCCAGGCTCCGTGTTCCGATGTTCAGTGGCCATTCTCCATGTTCCGGTGTTCAGTGGCCAGGCTCCGTGTTCCGATGTTCAGTGGCCAGGCTCCGTGTTCCGATGTTCAGTGGCCAGGCTCCGTGTTCCGATGTTCAGTGGCCAGGCTCCGTGTTCCGATGTTCAGTGGCCAGGCTCCGTGTTCCGATGTTCAGTGGCCAGGCTCCATGTTCCGATGTTCAGTGGCCAGGCTCCGTGTTCCGATGTTCAGTGGCCAGGCTCCCTGCTCTGTGTTCCGATGTTCAGTGGCCAGGCTCCATGCTCCATGTTCCGATGTTCAGTGGCCAGGCTCCGTGTTCCGATGTTCAGTGGCCAGGCTCCGTGTTCCGATGTTCAGTGGCCAGGCTCCGTGTCCCGATGTTCAGTGGCCAGGCTCCGTGTTCCGATGTTCAGTGGCCAGGCTCCGTGTTCCGATGGTCAGTGGCCAGGCTCCGTGTTCCGATGTTCAGTGGCCAGGCTCCCTGCTCCGTGTTCCGATGTTCAGTGGCCAGGCTCCGTGTTCCGATGTTCAGTGGCCAGGCTCCGTGTTCCGATGTTCAGTGGCCAGGCTCCGTGTTCCGATGTTCAGTGGCCAGGCTCCGTGTTCCGATGTTCAGTGGCCAGGCTCCCTGCTCCGTGTTCCGATGTTCAGTGGCCAGGCTCCGTGTTCCGATGTTCAGTGGCCAGGCTCCCTGCTCCCTGCTCCGATGTTCAGTGGCCAGGCTCCCTGCTCCCTGCTCCGATGTTCAGTTGCCAGGCTCCCTGCTCCGATGTTCAGTGGCCAGGCTCCCTGCTCCGTGTTCCGATGTTCAGTGGCCAGGCTCCCTGCTCCGTGTTCCGATGGTCAGTGGCCAGGCTCCCTGCTCCGTGTTCCGATGTTCAGTGGCCATGCTCCCTGCTCCGTGTTCCGATGTTCAGTGGCCAGGCTCCCTGCTCCGTGTTCCGATGTTCAGTGGCCAGGCTCCCTGCTCCGATGTTCAGTGGCCAGGCTCCGTGTTCCGATGTTCAGTGGCCAGGCTCCGTGTTCCGATGTTCAGTGGCCAGGCTCCGTGTTCCGATGTTCAGTGGCCAGGCTCCCTGCTCCGTGTTCCGATGTTCAGTGGCCAGGCTCCGTGTTCCGATGTTCAGTGGCCATTCTCCATGTTCCGGTGTTCAGTGGCCAGGCTCCGTGTTCCGATGTTCAGTGGCCAGGCTCCGTGTTCCGATGTTCAGTGGCCAGGCTCCGTGTTCCGATGTTCAGTGGCCAGGCTCCGTGTTCCGATGTTCAGTGGCCAGGCTCCGTGTTCCGATGTTCAGTGGCCAGGCTCCATGTTCCGATGTTCAGTGGCCAGGCTCCGTGTTCCGATGTTCAGTGGCCAGGCTCCCTGCTCTGTGTTCCGATGTTCAGTGGCCAGGCTCCCTGCTCCATGTTCCGATGTTCAGTGGCCAGGCTCCGTGTTCCGATGTTCAGTGGCCAGGCTCCGTGTTCCGATGTTCAGTGGCCAGGCTCCGTGTTCCGATGTTCAGTGGCCAGGCTCCGTGTTCCGATGTTCAGTGGCCAGGCTCCGTGTTCCGATGTTCAGTGGCCAGGCTCCGTGTTCCGATGTTCAGTGGCCAGGCTCCGTGTTCCGATGTTCAGTGGCCAGGCTCCGTGTTCCGATGTTCAGTGGCCATTCTCCATGTTCCGGTGTTCAGTGGCCAGGCTCTGTGTTCCGATGTTCAGTGGCCAGGCTCCGTGTTCCGATGTTCAGTGGCCAGGCTCCGTGTTCCGATGTTCAGTGGCCAGGCTCCGTGTTCCGATGTTCAGTGGCCAGGCTCCGTGTTCCGATGTTCAGTGGCCAGGCTCCATGTTCCGATGTTCAGTGGCCAGGCTCCGTGTTCCGATGTTCAGTGGCCAGGCTCCCTGCTCTGTGTTCCGATGTTCAGTGGCCAGGCTCCGTGTTCCGATGTTCAGTGGCCAGGCTCCGTGTTCCGATGTTCAGTGGCCAGGCTCCCTGCTCCGTGTTCCGATGTTCAGTGGCCAGGCTCCGTGTTCCGATGTTCAGTGGCCAGGCTCCCTGCTCCCTGCTCCGATGTTCAGTGGCCAGGCTCCCTGCTCCCTGCTCCGATGTTCAGTGGCCAGGCTCCCTGCTCCGTGTTCCGATGTTCAGTGGCCAGGCTCCCTGCTCCGTGTTCCGATGGTCAGTGGCCAGGCTCCCTGCTCCGTGTTCCGATGTTCAGTGGCCATGCTCCCTGCTCCGTGTTCCGATGTTCAGTGGCCAGGCTCCCTGCTCCGTGTTCCGATGTTCAGTGGCCAGGCTCCCTGCTCCGATGTTCAGTGGCCAGGCTCCGTGTTCCGATGTTCAGTGGCCAGGCTCCGTGTTCCGATGTTCAGTGGCCAGGCTCCGTGTTCCGATGTTCAGTGGCCAGGCTCCCTGCTCCGTGTTCCGATGTTCAGTTGCCAGGCTCCCTGCTCCGATGTTCAGTTGCCAGGCTCCGTGTTCCGATGGTCAGTGGCCAGGCTCCGTGTTCCGATGTTCAGTGGCCAGACTCCCTGCTCCGTGTTCCGATGTTCGGTGGCCAGGCTCCGTGTTCCGATGTTCAGTGGCCAGGCTCCGTGTTCCGATGTTCAGTGGCCAGGCTCCGTGTTCCGATGTTCAGTGGCCATTCTCCATGTTCCGGTGTTCAGTGGCCAGGCTCCGTGTTCCGATGTTCAGTGGCCAGGCTCCGTGTTCCGATGTTCAGTGGCCAGGCTCCGTGTTCCGATGTTCAGTGGCCAGGCTCCGTGTTCCGATGTTCAGTGGCCATTCTCCATGTTCCGGTGTTCAGTGGCCAGGCTCCGTGTTCCGATGTTCAGTGGCCAGGCTCCGTGTTCCGATGTTCAGTGGCCAGGCTCCGTGTTCCGATGTTCAGTGGCCAGGCTCCGTGTTCCGATGTTCAGTGGCCAGGCTCCGTGTTCCGATGTTCAGTGGCCAGGCTCCATGTTCCGATGTTCAGTGGCCAGGCTCCGTGTTCCGATGTTCAGTGGCCAGGCTCCCTGCTCTGTGTTCCGATGTTCAGTGGCCAGGCTCCATGCTCCATGTTCCGATGTTCAGTGGCCAGGCTCCGTGTTCCGATGTTCAGTGGCCAGGCTCCGTGTTCCGATGTTCAGTGGCCAGGCTCCGTGTCCCGATGTTCAGTGGCCAGGCTCCGTGTTCCGATGTTCAGTGGCCAGGCTCCGTGTTCCGATGGTCAGTGGCCAGGCTCCGTGTTCCGATGTTCAGTGGCCAGGCTCCCTGCTCCGTGTTCCGATGTTCAGTGGCCAGGCTCCGTGTTCCGATGTTCAGTGGCCAGGCTCCGTGTTCCGATGTTCAGTGGCCAGGCTCCGTGTTCCGATGTTCAGTGGCCAGGCTCCGTGTTCCGATGTTCAGTGGCCAGGCTCCCTGCTCCGTGTTCCGATGTTCAGTGGCCAGGCTCCGTGTTCCGATGTTCAGTGGCCAGGCTCCCTGCTCCCTGCTCCGATGTTCAGTGGCCAGGCTCCCTGCTCCCTGCTCCGATGTTCAGTTGCCAGGCTCCCTGCTCCGATGTTCAGTGGCCAGGCTCCCTGCTCCGTGTTCCGATGTTCAGTGGCCAGGCTCCCTGCTCCGTGTTCCGATGGTCAGTGGCCAGGCTCCCTGCTCCGTGTTCCGATGTTCAGTGGCCATGCTCCCTGCTCCGTGTTCCGATGTTCAGTGGCCAGGCTCCCTGCTCCGTGTTCCGATGTTCAGTGGCCAGGCTCCCTGCTCCGATGTTCAGTGGCCAGGCTCCGTGTTCCGATGTTCAGTGGCCAGGCTCCGTGTTCCGATGTTCAGTGGCCAGGCTCCGTGTTCCGATGTTCAGTGGCCAGGCTCCCTGCTCCGTGTTCCGATGTTCAGTGGCCAGGCTCCGTGTTCCGATGTTCAGTGGCCATTCTCCATGTTCCGGTGTTCAGTGGCCAGGCTCCGTGTTCCGATGTTCAGTGGCCAGGCTCCGTGTTCCGATGTTCAGTGGCCAGGCTCCGTGTTCCGATGTTCAGTGGCCAGGCTCCGTGTTCCGATGTTCAGTGGCCAGGCTCCGTGTTCCGATGTTCAGTGGCCAGGCTCCATGTTCCGATGTTCAGTGGCCAGGCTCCGTGTTCCGATGTTCAGTGGCCAGGCTCCCTGCTCTGTGTTCCGATGTTCAGTGGCCAGGCTCCCTGCTCCATGTTCCGATGTTCAGTGGCCAGGCTCCGTGTTCCGATGTTCAGTGGCCAGGCTCCGTGTTCCGATGTTCAGTGGCCAGGCTCCGTGTTCCGATGTTCAGTGGCCAGGCTCCGTGTTCCGATGTTCAGTGGCCAGGCTCCGTGTTCCGATGGTCAGTGGCCAGGCTCCGTGTTCCGATGTTCAGTGGCCAGGCTCCCTGCTCCGTGTTCCGATGTTCAGTGGCCAGGCTCCGTGTTCCGATGTTCAGTGGCCAGGCTCCGTGTTCCGATGTTCAGTGGCCAGGCTCCGTGTTCCGATGTTCAGTGGCCAGGCTCCGTGTTCCGATGTTCAGTGGCCAGGCTCCCTGCTCCGTGTTCCGATGTTCAGTGGCCAGGCTCCGTGTTCCGATGTTCAGTGGCCAGGCTCCCTGCTCCCTGCTCCGATGTTCAGTGGCCAGGCTCCCTGCTCCCTGCTCCGATGTTCAGTTGCCAGGCTCCCTGCTCCGATGTTCAGTGGCCAGGCTCCCTGCTCCGTGTTCCGATGTTCAGTGGCCAGGCTCCCTGCTCCGTGTTCCGATGGTCAGTGGCCAGGCTCCCTGCTCCGTGTTCCGATGTTCAGTGGCCATGCTCCCTGCTCCGTGTTCCGATGTTCAGTGACCAGGCTCCCTGCTCCGTGTTCCGATGTTCAGTGGCCAGGCTCCCTGCTCCGATGTTCAGTGGCCAGGCTCCGTGTTCCGATGTTCAGTGGCCAGGCTCCCTGCTCCGTGTTCCGATGTTCAGTGGCCAGGCTCCCTGCTCCGTGTTCCGATGGTCAGTGGCCAGGCTCCCTGCTCCGTGTTCCGATGTTCAGTGGCCATGCTCCCTGCTCCGTGTTCCGATGTTCAGTGGCCAGGCTCCCTGCTCCGTGTTCCGATGTTCAGTGGCCAGGCTCCCTGCTCCGATGTTCAGTGGCCAGGCTCCGTGTTCCGATGTTCAGTGGCCAGGCTCCGTGTTCCGATGTTCAGTGGCCAGGCTCCGTGTTCCGATGTTCAGTGGCCAGGCTCCCTGCTCCGTGTTCCGATGTTCAGTGGCCAGGCTCCGTGTTCCGATGTTCAGTGGCCAGGCTCCATGTTCCGGTGTTCAGTGGCCAGGCTCCGTGTTCCGATGTTCAGTGGCCAGGCTCCGTGTTCCGATGTTCAGTGGCCAGGCTCCGTGTTCCGATGTTCAGTGGCCAGGCTCCGTGTTCCGATGTTCAGTGGCCAGGCTCCGTGTTCCGATGTTCAGTGGCCAGGCTCCATGTTCCGATGTTCAGTGGCCAGGCTCCGTGTTCCGATGTTCAGTGGCCAGGCTCCCTGCTCTGTGTTCCGATGTTCAGTGGCCAGGCTCCCTGCTCCATGTTCCGATGTTCAGTGGCCAGGCTCCGTGTTCCGATGTTCAGTGGCCAGGCTCCGTGTTCCGATGTTCAGTGGCCAGGCTCCGTGTTCCGATGTTCAGTGGCCAGGCTCCGTGTTCCGATGTTCAGTGGCCAGGCTCCGTGTTCCGATGGTCAGTGGCCAGGCTCCGTGTTCCGATGTTCAGTGGCCAGGCTCCCTGCTCCGTGTTCCGATGTTCAGTGGCCAGGCTCCGTGTTCCGATGTTCAGTGGCCAGGCTCCGTGTTCCGATGTTCAGTGGCCAGGCTCCGTGTTCCGATGTTCAGTGGCCAGGCTCCGTGTTCCGATGTTCAGTGGCCAGGCTCCCTGCTCCGTGTTCCGATGTTCAGTGGCCAGGCTCCGTGTTCCGATGTTCAGTGGCCAGGCTCCCTGCTCCCTGCTCCGATGTTCAGTGGCCAGGCTCCCTGCTCCCTGCTCCGATGTTCAGTTGCCAGGCTCCCTGCTCCGATGTTCAGTGGCCAGGCTCCCTGCTCCGTGTTCCGATGTTCAGTGGCCAGGCTCCCTGCTCCGTGTTCCGATGGTCAGTGGCCAGGCTCCCTGCTCCGTGTTCCGATGTTCAGTGGCCATGCTCCCTGCTCCGTGTTCCGATGTTCAGTGGCCAGGCTCCCTGCTCCGTGTTCCGATGTTCAGTGGCCAGGCTCCCTGCTCCGATGTTCAGTGGCCAGGCTCCGTGTTCCGATGTTCAGTGGCCAGGCTCCGTGTTCCGATGTTCAGTGGCCAGGCTCCGTGTTCCGATGTTCAGTGGCCAGGCTCCCTGCTCCGTGTTCCGATGTTCAGTTGCCAGGCTCCCTGCTCCGATGTTCAGTTGCCAGGCTCCGTGTTCCGATGGTCAGTGGCCAGGCTCCGTGTTCAGTGGTAGGACCCCCAGGGGGCCATTACCCCACATAATAAAAAACACCACGAGACGTCACACACACAATCGTTAGGACACACGTATAAACTGTGATTGAACCTCTCAACTGAAGTGGGCCAGCTTGACGAGTCGCTAGCTAACTAACGGATGTTGTCATCTCGTTGTGGGAGGCAGCGGACAAGGTTCTTCAATTAAATCCCCCAAAGGATGGAAACGGCTGTTCACGACTTTACACAGAAAGAGAGAGGGAATTCTCAGCTGGGGGGAGGTATAGAGGGGTAGAGGGATAGAGGGGTAGAGGGGTAGAGGGATAGAGGGGTAGAGGGATAGAGGGGTAGAGGGGTAGAGGGATAGAGGGATAGAGGGATAGAGGGATAGAGGGGTAGAGGGATAGAGGGGTAGAGGGATAGAGGGGTAGAGGGATAGAGGGATAGAGGGGTAGAGGTATAGAGGGGTAGAGGGGTAGAGGGGTAGAGGGATAGATGGGTAGAGGGATAGAGGGGTAGAGGGATAGAGGGGTAGCAGTAGCTACAAGTTGTGTGGAGCACACAAATACACACACACACAAATACACACACACACACACACACAAATACACACACACATATACACACACACACACACACACACACACACACACACACACACACACACACAACCTACAGACAGAGATGTAGTTTTAAACCCCTCCTCCTTCTGCAGTAACTGGGCTGGGTGTTCTCCGTGTTTACATCCAGACCCGTTACCAAGGCGACGCTGCATTCTGTTTACCACCAGGACTCTAACTAATTAACCCACATTCTGTCTCTGCCCTCATTTTGCCAGGCCTTACGCAACCAACACATATGTTTACCTTGGCTGCGGCCCAATTGGCACCTATTCCCTATGGGCCCTGGTCAAAACTAGTACACTATATAGAGAATAGAGTTCCATTTGGGATACAGATCTGGTAATTATGATGAGAGGAAGATGAGAGGAATTGGGTTATGCACTAATCAGTGATTATGATTCTCTCCCCAAAGCACCCAGTCCTGTTCTATCTAGGTGTTAGTTACCCCTGTCAAGGAGACAGAGGAGAGGCATCCTGTCCTGTTCTATCTAGGTATTAGTTACCCCTGTCAAGGAGACAGAGGAGAGGCACCCAGTCCTGTTCTATCTAGGTATTAGTTACCCCTGTCAAGGAGCCAGAGGAGAGGCACCCAGTCCTGTAATATCTAGGTATTAGTTACCCCTGTCAAGGAGACAGAGGGAAAGGCATCCTGTCCTGTTATATCTAGGTATTAGTTACCCCTGTCAAGGAGACAGAGGAGAGGCACCCAGTCCTGTTCTATCTAGGTATTAGTTACCCCTGTCAAGGAGACAGAGGGAAAGGCACCCAGTCCTGTTCTATCTAGGTATTAGTTACCCCTGTCAAGGAGACAGAGGAGAGCCACCCAGTCCTGTTCTATCTAGGTATTAGTTACCCCTGTCAAGGAGACAGAAGAGAGGCACCCAGTCCTGTTATATCTAGGTATTAGTTACCCCTGTCAAGGAGACAGAGGGAGAGGCATCCTGTCCTGTTATATCTAGGTATTAGTTACCCCTGTCAAGGAGACAGAGGGAAAGGCACCCAGTCCTGTTATATCTAGGTATTAGTTACCCCTGTCAAGGAGACAGAGGTAGAGGCACCCAGTCCTGTTATATCTAGGTATTAGTTACCCCTGTCAAGGAGACAGAGGAGAGGCACTGGGGAGTTATATCTAGGTGTTAGTTACCCCTGTCAAGGAGACAGAGGAGAGGCATCCTGTCCTGTTATATCTAGGTATTAGTTACCCCTGTCAAGGAGACAGAGGAGAGGCACCCAGTCCTGTTCTATCTAGGTATTAGTTACCCCTGTCAAGGAGACAGAGGAGAGGCACCCAGTCCTGTTATATCTAGGTATTAGTTACCCCTGTCAAGGAGACAGAAGAGAGGCACCCAGTCCTGTTATATCTAGGTATTAGTTACCCCTGTCAAGGAGACAGAGGGAGAGGCATCCAGTCCTGTTATATCTAGGTATTAGTTACCCCTGTCAAGGAGACAGAGGAGAGGCACCCAGTCCTGTTATAGCTAGGTGTTAGTTACCCCTGTCAAGGAGACAGAGCTAGCTAGGTATTAGTTACCCCTGTCAAGGAGACAGAGGAGAGGCACTGGGGAGTTATGATGTGATTCTAGTTTATATTCTGCTGCTCTATTAGAGAAGGTATGTTAATAAACCTTTTCCTCTCCGCTCTTGTTCTCGGGTATTTACCGTAACGATGACCTGGCTTTCAGGTAAATGGGCAGGTGTTGTCCCTTATACCTTTTAGGATTTAGACATTTTGGACATTAGTTAAAAAAATAAAAATAAAAATAAAAAAATACAGAGATTATTGGTCATTTTAATAATGAGGTTTTTTCTCTGGATTACATTGGAATATAAAATGTTGTTATGGGTGGTGGGAGGAGCCAGGAGGAGAAACCCTTAACTCTCCTCCCAGTGACTATGGGTGGTGGGAGGAGCCAGGAGGAGAAACCCTTAACTCTCCTCCCAGTGACTATGGGTGGTGGGAGGAGCCAGGAGGAGAAACCCTTAACTCTCCTCCCAGTGACTATGGGTGGTGGGAGGAGCCAGGAGGAGAAACCCTTAACTCTCCTCCCAGTGACTATGGGTGGTGGGAGGAGCCAGGAGGAGAAACCCTTAACTCTCCTCCCAGTGACTATGGGTGGTGGGAGGAGCCAGGAGGAGAAACCCTTAACTCTCCTCCCAGTGACTATGGGTGGTGGGAGGAGCCAGGAGGAGAAACCCTTAACTCTCCTCCCAGTGACTATGGGTGGTGGGAGGAGCCAGGAGGAGAAACCCTTAACTCTTCTCCCAGTGACTATGGGTGGTGGGAGGAGCCAGGAGGAGAAACCCTTAACTCTCCTCCCAGTGACTATGGGTGGTGGGAGGAGCCAGGAGGAGAAACCCTTAACTCTCCTCCCAGTGACTATGGGTGGTGGGAGGAGCCAGGAGGAGAAACCCTTAACTCTCCTCCCAGTGACTATGGGTGGTGGGAGGAGCCAGGAGGAGAAACCCTTAACTCTCCTCCCAGTGACTATGGGTGGTGGGAGGAGCCAGGAGGAGAAACCCTTAACTCTCCTCCCAGTGACTATGGGTGGTGGGAGGAGCCAGGAGGAGAAACCCTTAACTCTCCTCCCAGTGACTATGGGTGGTGGGAGGAGCCAGGAGGAGAAACCCTTAACTCTCCTCCCAGTGACTATGGGTGGCGGGAGGAGCCAGGAGGAGAAACCCTTAACTCTCCTCCCAATGACTATGGGTGGTGGGAGGAGCCAGGAGGAGAAACCCTTAACTCTCCTCCCAGTGACTATGGGGGGTGGGAGGAGCCAGTAGGAGAAATGAGGAATGAGAACAACTGAACAGTATTCTGTATTCTGCCTCTGTGTTGTCATGGTGAAGGGAGGGAAGGGAGCAAACTGATGACTGCTTGGGGTGCATTCCAAATGGCACCCTATTCCCTATGTAGTGCACTATGTTTGATCAAAACCCTATGTTCCCTGTTAACAGGTCTCTGTGAGTCTCATTTCATCAGTTTGTCTCTGTCAGGGCCTCCTGTTAACAGGTCTCTGTGAGTCTCATTTCATCAGCTTGTCTCTGTCAGGGCCTCCTGTTAACAGGTCTCTGTGAGTCTCATTTCAGCAGCTTGTCTCTGTCAGGGCCTCCTGTTAACAGGTCTCTGTGAGTCTCATTTCATCAGCTTGTCTCTGTCAGGGCCTCCTGTTAACAGGTCTCTGTGAGTCTCATTTCAGCAGCTTGTCTCTGTCAGGGCCTCCTGTTAACAGGTCTCTGTGAGTCTCATTTCAGCAGCTTGTCTCCGTCAGGCCTCCTGTTAACAGGTCTCTGTGAGTCTCATTTCATCAGCTTGTCTCTGTCAGGGCCTCCTGTTAACAGGTCTCTGTGAGTCTCATTTCAGCAGCTTGTCTCTGTCAGGGCCTCCTGTTAACAGGTCTCTGTGAGTCTCATTTCAGCAGCTTGTCTCTGTCAGGCCACCTGTTAACATAACTCTGTTTGAGTCTCTGACAGAGTTAAACATGCATTACATCTGCGTATCTGTTTATGTTGGGGGGGGGGGGGGGGGGGGGGGGTTCTGGATTAGGATTCTGTCTGTGTGTTGGTGAGAACTATGACTGTGTACAGTATGTGGACGCATGATGAGTAATGGATGTTTCTAGACGAGATCAATTCAGATCAGTGTTTATGTTGTGAAAGAACAGCATGTGAGCAACACTGAACTGGTGTTGTAACCAGTCTTATCAACTGACCACATTTACACATAGTACACACTGTAGAATATAGGACTGAAGACAGTCCTGGTCACCTCTAAACCCTGGTCTGTGTGTTCCTCTCCCCAGGACTGGGACTCTGGAGCTGGGGGACAAGCTGCTGGTCACCTCTAAACCCTGGTCTGTGTGTTCCTCTCCCCAGGACTGGGACTCTGGAGCTGGGGGACAAGACTGGTCATCTCTAAACCCTGGTCTGTGTGTTCCTCTCCCCAGGACTCTGGAGCTGGAGGACAAGCTGCTGGTCACCTCTAAACCCTGGTCTGTGTGTTCCTCTCCCCAGGACTGGGACTCTGGAGCTGTGGGACAAGCTGCTGGTCACCTCTAAACCCTGGTCTGTGTGTTCCTCTCCCCAGGACTGGGACTCTGGAGCTGGGGGACAAGCTGCTGGTCACCTCTAAACCCTGGTCTGTGTGTCCTCTCCCCAGGACTGGGACTCTGGAGCTGGGGGACAAGACTGGTCACCTCTAAACCCTGGTCTGTGTGTTCCTCTCCCCAGGACTGGGACTCTGGAGCTGGGGGACAAGCTGCTGGCCATCGATAACATCCGGCTGGACAACTGCTCCATGGAAGACGCTGTTCAGATTCTCCAGCAGTGTGAAGAACTGGTGAAGCTCAAGATCCGCAAGGACGAGGACAACTCAGGTAGTGCGTACACACTGGACACACACACACACACACACACACACACACTGGACACACACACACACACACTGGACACACACACACACTGGACCCAACCTCTCTGCTAGTCAAAACCACTGAACCAACCCCTCTGTTAGTCAAAACCAATGAACCAACCTCTCTGTTAGTGAAAACCACTGAACCAACCTCTCTGTTAGTCAAAACCACTCACCTAACCTCTCTGCTAGTCAAAACCACTGACCCAACCTCTCTGCTAGTCAAAACCACTGAACCAACCTCTCTGTTAGTGAAAACCACTGAACCAACCTCTCTAGTAGTCAAAACCACTGTACCAACCTCTCTGTTAGTCAAAACCACTGAACCAACCTCTCTAGTAGTCAAAACCACTGTACCAACCTCTCTGTTAGTCAAAACCACTGAACCAACCTCTCTATTAGTCAAAACCGCTGAACCAACCTATCTGTTAGTCAAAACCACTGACCCAACCTCTCTGTTAGTCAAAACCACTGAACCAACCTCTCTAGTAGTCAAAACCACTGAACCAACCTCTCTAGTAGTCAAAACAACTGTACCAACCTCCCTGTTAGTCAAAACCACTGACCCAACCTCTCTAGTAGTCAAAACCACTGACCCAACCTTTCTGTTAGTCAAAACCACTGAACCAACCTCTCTAGTAGTCAAAACCACTGAACCAAACTCTCTAGTAGTCAAAACCACTGTACCAACCTCTCTGTTAGTCAAAACCACTGACCCAACCTCTCTAGTAGTCAAAACCACTGACCCAACCCCTCTGTTAGTCAAAACCACTGAACCAACCTCTCTAGTAGTCAAAACCACTGAACCAAACTCTCTAGTAGTCAAAACCACTGTACCAATCTCTCTGTTAGTCAAAACCACTGTACCAACCTCTCTAGTAGTCAAAACCACTGACCCAACCCCTCTGTTAGTCAAAACCACTGAACCAACCTCTCTGCTAGTCAAAACCACTGAACCAACCTCTCTATTAGTCAAAACCACTGAACCAACCTATCTGTTAGTCAAAACCACTGACCCAACCTCTCTGTTAGTCAAAACCACTGTACCAACCTCTCTAGTAGTCAAAACCACTGAACCAACCTCTCTAGTATTCAAAACAACTGTACCAACCTCCCTGTTAGTCAAAACCACTGACCCAACCTCTCTAGTAGTCAAAACCACTGACCCAACCTCTCTGTTAGTCAAAACCACTGAACCAACCTCTCTAGTAGTCAAAACCACTGAACCAAACTCTCTAGTAGTCAAAACCACTGTACCAACCTCTCTGTTAGTCAAAACCACTGACCCAACCTCTCTAGTAGTCAAAACCACTGACCCAACCCCTCTGTTAGTCAAAACCACTGAACCAACCTCTCTAGTAGTCAAAACCACTGAACCAAACTCTCTAGTAGTCAAAACCACTGTACCAATCTCTCTGTTAGTCAAAACCACTGTACCAACCTCTCTAGTAGTCAAAACCACTGACCCAACCCCTCTGTTAGTCAAAACCACTGAACCAACCTCTCTAGTAGTCAAAACCACTGAACCAACCTCTCTGTTAGTCAAAACCAGTGTACCAACCTCTCTGTTAGTCAAAACCACTGTACCAACCTCTCTGTTAGTCAAAACCACTGTACCAACCTCTCTGCTAGTCAAAACCACTGACCCAACCTCTCTAGTAGTCAAAACCACTGTACCAACCTCTCTGTTAGTCAAAACCACTGTACCAACCTCTCTGCTAGTCAAAACCACTGTACCAACCTCTCTGTTAGTCAAAACCACTGTACCAACCTCTCTGCTAGTCAAAACCACTGACCCAACCTCTCTAGTAGTCAAAACCACTGTACCAACCTCTCTGTTAGTCAGAACCACTGTACCAACCTCTCTGTTAGTCAAAACCACTGACCCAACCTTTCTAGCAGTCAAAACCACTGACCCAACCTCTCTGTTAGTCAAAACCACTGTACCAACCTCTCTGTTAGTCAAAACCACTGAACCAACCTCTCTGTTAGTCAAAACCACTGTACCAACCTCTCTAGTAGTCAAACCACTGACCCAACCTCTCTGTTAGTCAAAACCACTGACCCAACCCCTCTGTTAGTCAAAACCACTGAACCAACCTCTCTAGTAGTCAAAACAACTGTACCAACCTCTCTGTTAGTCAAAACCACTGACCCAAGCTCTCTGTTAGTCAAAACCACTGAACCAAACTCTCTAGTAGTCAAAACCACTGACCCAACCTCTCTGCTAGTCAAAACCACTGAACCAACCCCTCTGTTAGTCAAAACCAATGAACCAACCTCTCTGTTAGTGAAAACCACTGAACCAACCTCTCTGTTAGTCAAAACCACTCACCTAACCTCTCTGCTAGTCAAAACCACTGACCCAACCTCTCTGCTAGTCAAAACCACTGAACCAACCTCTCTGTTAGTGAAAACCACTGAACCAACCTCTCTAGTAGTCAAAACCACTGTACCAACCTCTCTGTTAGTCAAAACCACTGAACCAACCTCTCTAGTAGTCAAAACCACTGTACCAACCTCTCTGTTAGTCAAAACCACTGAACCAACCTCTCTATTAGTCAAAACCGCTGAACCAACCTATCTGTTAGTCAAAACCACTGACCCAACCTCTCTGTTAGTCAAAACCACTGAACCAACCTCTCTAGTAGTCAAAACCACTGAACCAACCTCTCTAGTAGTCAAAACAACTGTACCAACCTCCCTGTTAGTCAAAACCACTGACCCAACCTCTCTAGTAGTCAAAACCACTGACCCAACCTCTCTGTTAGTCAAAACCACTGAACCAACCTCTCTAGTAGTCAAAACCACTGAACCAAACTCTCTAGTAGTCAAAACCACTGTACCAACCTCTCTGTTAGTCAAAACCACTGACCCAACCTCTCTAGTAGTCAAAACCACTGACCCAACCCCTCTGTTAGTCAAAACCACTGAACCAACCTCTCTAGTAGTCAAAACCACTGAACCAAACTCTCTAGTAGTCAAAACCACTGTACCAATCTCTCTGTTAGTCAAAACCACTGTACCAACCTCTCTAGTAGTCAAAACCACTGACCCAACCCCTCTGTTAGTCAAAACCACTGAACCAACCTCTCTGCTAGTCAAAACCACTGAACCAACCTCTCTATTAGTCAAAACCACTGAACCAACCTATCTGTTAGTCAAAACCACTGACCCAACCTCTCTGTTAGTCAAAACCACTGTACCAACCTCTCTAGTAGTCAAAACCACTGAACCAACCTCTCTAGTATTCAAAACAACTGTACCAACCTCCCTGTTAGTCAAAACCACTGACCCAACCTCTCTAGTAGTCAAAACCACTGACCCAACCTCTCTGTTAGTCAAAACCACTGAACCAACCTCTCTAGTAGTCAAAACCACTGAACCAAACTCTCTAGTAGTCAAAACCACTGTACCAACCTCTCTGTTAGTCAAAACCACTGACCCAACCTCTCTAGTAGTCAAAACCACTGACCCAACCCCTCTGTTAGTCAAAACCACTGAACCAACCTCTCTAGTAGTCAAAACCACTGAACCAAACTCTCTAGTAGTCAAAACCACTGTACCAATCTCTCTGTTAGTCAAAACCACTGTACCAACCTCTCTAGTAGTCAAAACCACTGACCCAACCCCTCTGTTAGTCAAAACCACTGAACCAACCTCTCTAGTAGTCAAAACCACTGAACCAACCTCTCTGTTAGTCAAAACCAGTGTACCAACCTCTCTGTTAGTCAAAACCACTGTACCAACCTCTCTGTTAGTCAAAACCACTGTACCAACCTCTCTGCTAGTCAAAACCACTGACCCAACCTCTCTAGTAGTCAAAACCACTGTACCAACCTCTCTGTTAGTCAAAACCACTGTACCAACCTCTCTGCTAGTCAAAACCACTGTACCAACCTCTCTGTTAGTCAAAACCACTGTACCAACCTCTCTGCTAGTCAAAACCACTGACCCAACCTCTCTAGTAGTCAAAACCACTGTACCAACCTCTCTGTTAGTCAGAACCACTGTACCAACCTCTCTGTTAGTCAAAACCACTGACCCAACCTTTCTAGCAGTCAAAACCACTGACCCAACCTCTCTGTTAGTCAAAACCACTGTACCAACCTCTCTGTTAGTCAAAACCACTGAACCAACCTCTCTGTTAGTCAAAACCACTGTACCAACCTCTCTAGTAGTCAAACCACTGACCCAACCTCTCTGTTAGTCAAAACCACTGACCCAAGCTCTCTGTTAGTCAAAACCACTGAACCAAACTCTCTAGTAGTCAAAACCACTGACCCAACCTCTCTGTTAGTCAAAACCACTGACCCAACCCCTCTGTTAGTCAAAACCACTGAACCAACCTCTCTAGTAGTCAAAACCACTGACCCAACCTCTCTGTTAGTCAAAACCACTGTACCAACCTCTTTGTTAGTCAAAACCACTGAACCAACCTCTCTAGTAGTCAAAACAACTGTACCAACCTCTCTGTTAGTCAAAACCACTGTCCTTGTTAGATATAATTCACCTGACCAGGCCTGTCATACCTAAAACGAAGCGTGTGAGTTAACACTCACTCCAACCCATCTCTACAGCCCTAGGATATCACCATCAACATGTTCCTTCTATTTCCAGCAATTACATTCATCATTTATTTCAAAAATAGCGACAGAAATTTTTAAAAAATTAGGCTTCAATTGCGAGTCGTATTCAATGATTCATTCCCCCCAGTCTCACTGACTGAATGATGGAGTTGATGAGGTCAGTATGAAGTCTGACAGAACAGCACATGGTTGATTCATTCCTCCCAGTCTCACTGACTGAATGATGGAGTTGATATGATGTCTGACAGAACAGCACATGGTTGATTCATTCCTCCCAGTCTCACTGACTGAATGATGGAGTTGATATGATGTCTGACAGAACAGCACATGGTTGATTCATTCCCCGCAGTCTCACTGACTGAATGATGGAGTTGATGAGGTCAGTATGAAGTCTGACAGAACAGCACATGGTTGATTCATTCCTCCCAGTCTCACTGACTGAATGATGGAGTTGATGAGGTCAGTATGAAGTCTGACAGAACAGCACATGGTTGATTCATTCCTCCCAGTCTCACTGACTGAATGATGGAGTTGATGAGGTCAGTATGAAGTCTGACAGAACAGCACATGGTTGATTCATTCCTCCCAGTCTCACTGACTGAATGATGGAGTTGATGAGGTCAGTATGACGTCTGACAGAACAGCACATGGAGACAGAGCCAAGCCCCTATGGACTTGACTGGTACTAATTAAGAATGAGTAGAATTTTAAATGTAGAATTAAAATTACAACAAAATGTCTGGGTTTACACAGGCAGACCAAATCTATTTTTTTTCTTCTCACTAATGTGTCTTTTGACCAATCAGATCAGAGCTGAAAAATAATTTGATGTGAAAAGATCTGATGGGATTGGGACCTTCCAAAAGAATTGGGGCTTCCTGTGTAAACCCAGCCCACTGGAGATAACACAGTCCTTCTCACCACATCGTTTCCTGAAAGAACTGGGCTTCCTGTGTAAACCCAGCCCACTGGAGATAACACAGTCCTGTCCACCACACCGTTTCCTGAAAGAACTGGGCTTCCTGTGTAAACCCAGCCCACTGGAGATAACACAGTCCTGTCCACCACACCGTTTCCTGAAAGAGTATTCTCAGTTCCCCATAACCTATCGCAATGCAGCAGGAGACCCCACCACGGCCAATCATCACAGAGCTATTACTCTGTACGCATATTAGGCTTAGATTAGTTTAATTGGAACAAATGAAACGCTTTGTTTGTTCAATCAGACCATTTAACAACCAACGCGTCCCCACGGGGACGTGATGAACCAATCGGCTCACAAAGGGGGGAGGGGGGGGGGGGCATCAGACATCCATGTTTACTGATTCATCTGTTTCCATGTCTCTCAAATGGCACCCTATTCCCTTTAGAGGGGCCCTATAGGCCCTGGTCAAAAGTAGTGCACTAGAAAGGGGAAAAGGGGGTGTAATTTGGGATGCGCCCTATGTGTCTAGTGTCTGTTTGGTTCCGTTGGTTATTTGTTTGAACGAGGAACTAAATATTTCTAATTGAAGTTGTAATGAAACAGAGATAATCAGGTTCCTTCACTGTTATTACTAATGTAGTCGGAGTGTTTAAACAACACACACACACACACACACACACATCCTCAAAGAGCTTCCCATATTAATGTGTTGCAGGCAGAGTGTATCTGTCACTTTAGCTACGCGTCTCCTCCTGGCTCCTCCCACCACCCATAGTCACTGGGAGGAGAGTTAAGGGTTTATCCTCCTGGCTCCTCCCACCACCCATAGTCACTGGGAGGAGAGTTAAGGGTTTCTCCTCCTGGCTCCTCCCACCACCCATAGTCACTGGGAGGAGAGTTAAGGGTTTCTCCTCCTGGCTCCTCCCACCACCCATAGTCACTGGGAGGAGAGTTAAAGGTTTCTCCTCCTGGCTCCTCCCACCACCCATAGTCACTGGGAGGAGAGTTAAGGGTTTCTCCTCCTGGCTCCTCCCACCACCCATAGTCACTGGGAGGAGAGTTAAGGGTTTCTCCTCCTGGCTCCTCCCACCACCCATAGTCACTGGGAGGAGAGTTAAGGGTTTCTCCTCCTGGCTCCTCCCACCACCCATAGTCACTGGGAGGAGAGTTAAAGGTTTCTCCTCCTGGCTCCTCCCACCACCCATAGTCACTGGGAGGAGAGTTAAGGGTTTCTCCTCCTGGCTCCTCCCACCACCCATAGTCACTGGGAGGAGAGTTAAGGGTTTCTCCTCCTGGCTCCTCCCACCACCCATAGTCACTGGGAGGAGAGTTAAGGGTTTCTCCTCCTGGCTCCTCCCACCACCCATAGTCACTGGGAGGAGAGTTAAGGGTTTCTCCTCCTGGCTCCTCCCACCACCCATAGTCACTGGGGGGAGAGTTAAGGGTTTATCCTCCTGGCTCCTCCCACCACCCATAGTTACTGGGAGGAGAGTTAAGGGTTTCTCCTCTGGCTCCTCCCACCACCCACAGTCATTGGGAGGAGAGTTAAGGGGTTCTCCTCTGGCTCCCCTCATTCCAGGCTTGCCCGGTGTAGGCCTTCATTGTAAAACAGAATTTATTCTTAAACTGACTTGCCTAGAGAAATACATGTTAAATAAAAAATACAAATTAAATCCTACTAAATCATAATGAATAAGAGATCACATCCTGGTTCAGCACTCGTACTCTGAGATGCTTCTGTTATCTAGCTCTACCCTGTTATCTGGCTCTACACTGTTATCTGGCTCTACACTGTTATCTAGCTCTACACTGTTATCTGGCTCTACACTGTTATCTAGCTCTACACTGTTATCTAGCTCTACACTGTTATCTAGCTCCACACTGTTATCTAGCTTGAAGCTGTTATCTAGCTCTACACTGTTATCTAGCTCTACACTGTTATCTAGCTCTATACTGTTATCTAGCTCCACACTGTTATCTAGCTCTACACTGTTATCTAGCTCTACACTGTTATCTAGCTCTATACTGTTATCTAGCTCTATACTGTTATCTAGCTCTATACTGTTATCTAGCTCTATACTGTTATCTAGCTCCACCCTGTTATCTAGCTCTACACTGTTATCTAGCTCTACACTGTTATCTAGCTCTACACTGTTATCTAGCTCTACACTGTTATCTAGCTCTACACTGTTATCTGGCTCTACACTGTTATCTAGCTCTATACTGTTATCTAGCTCTATACTGTTATCTAGCTCTATACTGTTATCTAGCTCCACACTGTTATCTAGCTCTACACTGTTATCTAGCTCTACACTGTTATCTAGCTCTACACTGTTATCTAGCTCTACACTGTTATCTAGCTCTACACTGTTATCTGGCTCTACACTGTTATCTAGCTCTACTCTGTTATCTGGCTCTACACTGTTATCTAGCTCTACACTGTTATCTAGCTCTACACTGTTATCTAGCTTTACCCTGTTATCTAGCTCTACACTGTTATCTAGCTCTACACTGTTATCTATCTCTACACTGTTATCTGGCTCTACACTGTTATCTAGCTCTACACTGTTATCTAGCTCTACACTGTTATCTAGCTCCACACTGTTATCTAGCTTGGAGCTGTTATCTAGCTTGGAGCTGTTATCTAGCTCTACACTGTTATCTAGCTCCACACTGTTATCTAGCTCTACACTGTTATCTAGCTCTACACTGTTATATAGCTCTACACTGTTATCTAGCTCTACACTGTTATCTAGCTCCACACTGTTATCTAGCTTGGAGCTGTTATCTAGCTCTACACTGTTATCTAGCTCCATGCTGTTATCTAGCTCTACACTGTTATCTAGCTCTACACTGTTATCTAGCTCTACACTGTTATCTAGCTCTACACTGTTATCTAGCTCTATGCTGTTATCTAGCTCTACACTGTTATCTAGCTCTATACTGTTATCTAGCTTGGAGCTGTTATCTAGCTCTACACTGTTATCTAGCTCTACAGTGTTATCTAGCTCCACACTGTTATCTAGCTCCATGCTGTTATCTAGCTCTACACTGTTATCTATCTCTACACTGTTATCTGGCTCTACACTGTTATCTAGCTCTACACTGTTATCTAGCTCTACACTGTTATCTAGCTCCACACTGTTATCTAGCTTGGAGCTGTTATCTAGCTCTACACTGTTATCTAGCTCTACACTGTTATCTAGCTCCACACTGTTATCTAGCTCTACACTGTTATCTAGCTCTACACTGTTATATAGCTCTACACTGTTATCTAGCTCTACACTGTTATCTAGCTCCACACTGTTATCTAGCTTGGAGCTGTTATCTAGCTCTACACTGTTATCTAGCTCCATGCTGTTATCTAGCTCTACACTGTTATCTAGCTCTACACTGTTATCTAGCTCTACACTGTTATCTAGCTCTACACTGTTATCTAGCTCTATGCTGTTATCTAGCTCTACACTGTTATCTAGCTCTATACTGTTATCTAGCTTGGAGCTGTTATCTAGCTCTACACTGTTATCTAGCTCTACAGTGTTATCTAGCTCCACACTGTTATCTAGCTCCATGCTGTTATCTAGCTCTACACTGTTATCTAGGTCTATACTGTTATCTAGCTTGGAGCTGTTATCTAGCTCTACACTGTTATCTAGCTCTACAGTGTTATCTAGCTCCACACTGTTATCTAGCTCCACACTGTTATCTAGCTCCACACTGTTATCTAGCTCTACACTGTTATCTAGCTTGAAGCTGTTATCTAGCTCCACCCTGTTATCTAGCTCTACACTGTTATCTAGCTCTACACTGTTATCTAGCTCTACCCTGTTATCTGGCTCTACACTGTTATCTAGCTCTACACTGTTATCTAGCTCTACACTGTTATCTAGCTCCACACTGTTATCTAGCTCTACACTGTTATCTAGCTCTACACTGTTATCTAGCTCTACACTGTTATCTAGCTCCACACTGTTATCTAGCTCTACACTGTTATCTAGCTCTACACTGTTATATAGCTCTACACTGTTATCTAGCTCTACACTGTTATCTAGCTCCACACTGTTATCTAGCTTGGAGCTGTTATCTAGCTCTACACTGTTATCTAGCTCTACAGTGTTATCTAGCTCCACACTGTTATCTAGCTCCATGCTGTTATCTAGCTCTACACTGTTATCTAGCTCTACACTGTTATCTAGCTCTACACTGTTATCTAGCTCTACACTGTTATCTAGCTCTATGCTGTTATCTAGCTCTACACTGTTATCTAGCTCTATACTGTTATCTAGCTTGGAGCTGTTATCTAGCTCTACACTGTTATCTAGCTCTACAGTGTTATCTAGCTCCACACTGTTATCTAGCTCCATGCTGTTATCTAGCTCTACACTGTTATCTAGCTCTATACTGTTATCTAGCTTGGAGCTGTTATCTAGCTCTACACTGTTATCTAGCTCTACAGTGTTATCTAGCTCCACACTGTTATCTAGCTCCACACTGTTATCTAGCTCCACACTGTTATCTAGCTCTACACTGTTATCTAGCTTGAAGCTGTTATCTAGCTCCACCCTGTTATCTAGCTCTACACTGTTATCTAGCTCTACACTGTTATCTAGCTCTACCCTGTTATCTAGCTCTACACTGTTATCTAGCTCTACCCTGTTATCTAGCTCTACACTGTTATCTAGCTCTATACTGTTATCTAGCTCTACACTGTTATCTAGCTCTACACTGTTATCTAGCTCTACACTGTTATCTAGCTCTACCCTGTTATCTAGCTCTACCCTGTTATCTAGCTCTACACTGTTATCTAGCTCTACCCTGTTATCTAGCTCTACCCTGTTATCTAGCTCTACACTGTTATCTAGCTCTACCCTGTTATCTAGCTCTACACTGTTATCTAGCTCTACCCTGTTATCTAGCTCTACACTGTTATCTAGCTCTACACTGTTATCTAGCTCTACACTGTTATCTAGCTCTACCCTGTTATCTAGCTCTACACTGTTATCTAGCTCTACACTGTTATCTAGCTCTACCCTGTTATCTAGCTCTACACTGTTATCTAGCTCTACACTGTTATCTAGCTCTACACTGTTATCTAGCTCTACCCTGTTATCTAGCTCTACACTGTTATCTAGCTCTACCCTGTTATCTAGCTCTACCCTGTTATCTAGCTCTACACTGTTATCTAGCTCTACCCTGTTATCTAGCTCTACACTGTTATCTAGCTCTACACTGTTATCTAGCTCTACACTGTTATCTAGCTCTACCCTGTTATCTAGCTCTACACTGTTATCTAGCTCTACACTGTTATCTAGCTCTACCCTGTTATCTAGCTCTACACTGTTATCTAGCTCTACACTGTTATCTAGCTCTACACTGTTATCTAGCTCTACACTGTTATCTAGCTCTACCCTGTTATCTAGCTCTACACTGTTATCTAGCTCTACCCTGTTATCTAGCTCTACACTGTTATCTAGCTCTACACTGTTATCTAGCTCTACACTGTTATCTAGCTCTACCCTGTTATCTAGCTCTATACTGTTATCTAGCTCTACACTGTTATCTAGCTCTACCCTGTTATCTAGCTCTATAC
Organism: Oncorhynchus kisutch; assembly: GCF_002021735.2. Classification (NCBI taxonomy): domain Eukaryota; kingdom Metazoa; phylum Chordata; class Actinopteri; order Salmoniformes; family Salmonidae; genus Oncorhynchus; species Oncorhynchus kisutch. Next base: position 10,898,110 of record NW_022261985.1, on the reverse strand, counting down.
TGTTATCTAGCTCCACCCTGTTATCTAGCTCTACACTGTTTTTTATTTTTTTATTTTTTTATTTTTTTATTTCACCTTTATTTAACCAGGTAGGCTAGTTGAGAACACCTTTATTTAACCAGGTAGGCTAGTTGAGAACACCTTTATTTAACCAGGTAGGCTAGTTGAGAACACCTTTATTTAACCAGGTAGGCTAGTTGAGAACACCTTTATTTAACCAGGTAGGCTAGTTGAGAACACCTTTATTTAACCAGGTAGGCTAGTTGAGAACACCTTTATTTAACCAGGTAGGCTAGTTGAGAACACCTTTATTTAACCAGGTAGGCTAGTTGAGAACACCTTTATTTAACCAGGTAGGCTAGTTGAGAACACCTTTATTTAACCAGGTAGGCTAGTTGAGAACAAGTTGTCATTTGCAACTGCGACCTGGCCAAGATAAAGCATAGCAGTGTGAGCAGACAACAAAGAGTTACACATGGAGTAAACAATTAACAAGTCAATAACACAGTAGAAAACAAAGGGGGAGTCTATATACAATGTGTGCAAAAGGCATGAGGAGTTAGGCAAATAATTAAAATTTTTCAGATTAACACTGGAGTGATGAATGATCAGATGGTCATGTACAGGTAGAGATATTGGTGTGCAAAAGAGCAGAAAAGTAAATAAATATAAACAGTATGGGGATGAGGTAGGTGAGAAAGGGTGGGCTATTTACCAATAGACTATGTACAGCTGCAGCGATCGGTTAGCCGCTCAGATAGCTGATGTTTGAAGTTGGTGAGGGAGATAAAAGTCTCCAACTTCAGCGATTTTTGCAATTCGTTCCAGTCACAGGCAGCAGAGTACTGGAACGAAAGGCGGCCAAATGAGGTGTTGGCTTTAGGGATGATCAGTGAGATACACCTGCTGGAGCGCGTGCTACGGATGGGTGTTGCCATCGTGACCAGTGAGCTGAGATAAGGCGGAGCTTTACCTAGCATGGACTTGTAGATGACCTGGAGCCAGTGGGTCTGGCGACGAATATGTAGCGAGGGCCAGCCGACTAGAGCATACAAGTCGCAGTGGTGGGTGGTATAAGGTGCTTTAGTGACGAAACGGATGGCACTGTGATAGACTGCATCCAGTTTGCTGAGTAGAGTGTTGGAAGCCATTTTGTAGATGACATCGCCGAAGTCGAGGATCGGTAGGATAGTCAGTTTTACTAGGGTAAGCTTGGCGGCGTGAGTGAAGGAGGCTTTGTTGCGGAATAGAAAGCCGACTCTTGATTTGATTTTCGATTGGAGATGTTTGATATGAGTCTGGAAGGAGAGTTTGCAGTCTAGCCAGACACCTAGGTACTTATAGACGTCCACATATTCTAGGTCGGAACCATCCAGGGTGGTGATGCTAGTCGGCTTGCCCGGTGTAGGCCTTCATTGTAAAACAGAATTTATTCTCTACACTGTTATCTAGCTCCATGCTGTTATCTAGCTCTACCTTGTTATCTAGCTCTACACTGTTATCTAGCTCTACCCTGTTATCTAGCTCTACCCTGTTATCTGGCTCTACACTGTTATCTAGCTCTACACTGTTATCTAGCTCTACCCTGTTATCTAGCTCTACACTGTTATCTAGCTCTACCCTGTTATCTAGCTCTACCCTGTTATCTAGCTCTACCCTGTTATCTAGCTCTACACTGTTATCTAGCTCTACACTGTTATCTAGCTCTACACTGTTATCTAGCTCCATGCTGTCGTACAGTGAGCTCCAAAAGGATCATTGCTGTTGTTCTGGCTCTACCCTGTTATCTAGCTCTACCCTGTTATCTAGCTCTACACTGTTATCTAGCTCCATGCTGTCGTACAGTGAGCTCCAAAGGATCATTGTTGTTGTTCTGGCTCTACACTGTTATTTAGCTCCACCCTGTTATCTAGCTCCACCCTGTTATCTAGCTCCACCCTGTTATCTAGCTCTACCCTGTTATCTAGCTCCACCCTGTTATCTAGCTCTACCCTGTTATCTAGCTCCACCCTGTTATCTAGCTCTACCCTGTTATCTAGCTCCACCCTGTTATCTAGCTCCACCCTGTTATCTAGCTCCACCCTGTTATCTAGCTCCACCCTGTTATCTAGCTCCACCCTGTTATCTAGCTCCACTCTGTTCTCCAGCACATTGTATTTGAAATGCTACAATGACTATGAGGTTGAATGAGTTTCTCACTCATCATTATTTTGAGATTCATTCAAGACTGTCCGTAACCATGGTAACATCCACATGAATTTAGAAGTGTTTAGAAAACGTATTCTATTCTTATTTATACAATTAAAGTGACTCCAAAATGACACAATGCATTATTTACCATTCATTTCTATTGGGCACAAAATAATCTGAAACACAACCAAAACAAACAGCAAATGCATCCAACCAATTTGAGGCACAAGCTTGATGTTGTCATTGCTATGGATACGGGACTAAACACTTCACTTTTTACTACTTCCGTTATTAGTGAACTTGTCCCAATACTTTTGGTCCCTTAAAATGGGGGGATTATGTACAGAAAATGCTGTAATTTCTAAACGGTCCGAACCCTATATGGTCTATGGTCTTAACCCTGGTCTTAACCCTTGTATTAACCCTGGCCCTAACCCTGGTCTTAACCCTGGTCTTAAACCTGGTCTTAACCCTGGTCTTAACCCTGGCCCTAACCCTGGTCCTAACCCTGAACCTGACCCTGCTCCTAACCCTGAACCTGACCCTGGTCCTAACCCTGGTCTTAACCCTGACCCTATCCCTGGTCCTAACCATGAACCTGACCCTGGTCCTAACCCTGGTCTTAACCCTGGTCTTAACTCGGGTCCTAACCCTGGTCCTAACCCTGAACCTGACCCTGGTCCTGGTCCTAACCATGAACCTGACCCTGGTCCTAACCCTGGTCTTCACCCTGGTCTTAACCCTGGCGCTAACCCTGGTCCTAACCCTGGTCTTAACCCTGGTCCTAACCCTGGTCTTAACCCTGGCCCTAACCCTGGTCTTAACCCTGGCCCTAACCCTGGTCTTAACCCTGGTCTTCACCCTGGTCTTAACCCTGGTATTAACCCTGGTCCTAACCCTGAACCTGACCCTGGTCTTAACCCTGGTCTTAACCCTGGTCCTAACCCTGGTCCTAACCCTGAACCTGACCCTGGTCCTAACCCTGGTCCTAACCCTGGTCCTAACCCTGACCAGTGCTTGTCCCAGCATGGGGACAGAGTTGTAAAGCCAAGGGACGGAGGTAGACACTGTGCTGTCCTGTGTTCCAGACGAACAGGAGCTGTCTGGATCCATCATCTACACGGTGGAGCTGAAGAGATATGGAGGCCCGCTGGGGATCACCATCTCAGGCACAGAGGAGCCCTTTGACCCCATCGTCATCTCCAGCCTCACCAAGGGAGGACTGGCAGAGAGGTGAGAGAGCTAGGGGGTGGGGGTCGAGAGGTGAGAGAGCTAGGGGGTGTGGGTAGCTGGTAGAGACAAGGGACAGGGCAATGGGGTGTGGGTAGCTGGCAGAGACAGGGGACAGGGGGTGTGGGTAGCTGGCAGAGACAGGGGAATGGGGTGTGGGTAGCTGGCAGAGACAGGGGACAGGGGGCGTGGGTAGCTGGCAGAGACAGGGGACAGGGCAATGGGGTGTGGGTAGCTGGTAGAGATAGGGGACATGGGGAGTGGGTAGCTGGTAGAGACAGGGGACATGGGGTAGCTGGTAGAGACAGGGGACAGGATGGAAGATGACAGACAGGGAACAGGATGGAAGATGACAGACAGGGAACA
>NW_022261985.1:10876824-10891824 GCF_002021735.2 Oncorhynchus kisutch | reverse complement strand
ACACAGACACAGACACACACACACACAGCCACAGACACACACACACACACACAGACACAGACACATACACACAGACAGACACACACACACACACACAGACACAGAGGCCAAGGACCGTACAGACAGTACACACACACACACACATACACACACACACACACGCACCACACACACACATACAGAGGCCAAGGACCGTACAGACAGTATACACACACACGCACACACATACAGAGGCCAAGGACCGTACACACAGAGCTCGCCAGCTTGTAGTACTAAAGAACAGAAATGAGTCGTTATCTTCTCCCTCTGTTTGGTTCAGCCATTCCTTCTAACGGGGGGAGAAGAATGGGGGGTTCAGGATAAACGCTGAAAATAAGGTCTGAGGTCATCACAGACTCAGGAGATCTGATACGCTTTGTTCTGTGAGATAATATCAGTCAGTTAACGTGACCTTCATGTTGTGTTCTAGGAGATAACATCAGTCAGTTAACGTGACCTTTGTTGTGTCCTAGGAGATAATATCAGTCAGTTAACGTGACCTTTATGTTGTGTCCTAGGAGATAATATCAGTCAGTTAACGTGACCTTTATGTTGTGTCCTAGGAGATAACATCAGTCAGTTAACGTGACCTTTATGTTGTGTCCTAGGAGATAATATCAGTCAGTTAACGTGACCTTTATGTTGTGTCCTAGGAGATAACATCAGTCAGTTAACGTGACCTTTATGTTGTGTCATAGTACAAACAGAGCACTCACTGGGGTCAAAGACCGTCACACATGACATAGTACAAACAGAGCACTCACTGGGGTCAAAGACCGTCACACATGACATAGTACAAACAGAGCACTCACTGGGGTAAAAGACCATCACACATGACATAGTACAAACAGAGCACTCACTGGGGTAAAAGACCATCACACATGACATAGTACAAACAGAGCACTCACTGGGGTCAAAGACCGTCACACATGACATAGTACAAACAGAGCACTCACTGGGGTCAAAGACCGTCACACATGACATAGTACAAACAGAGCACTCACTGGGGTAAAAGACCATCACACATGACATAGTACAAACAGAGCACTCACTGGGGTAAAAGACCGTCACACATGACATAGTACAAACAGAGCACTCACTGGGGTCAAAGACCATCACACATGACATAGTACAAACAGAGCACTCACTGGGGTCAAAGACCGTCACACATGACATAGTACAAACAGAGCACTCACTGGGGTCAAAGACCGTCACACATGACATAGTACAAACAGAGCACTCACTGGGGTCAAAGACCGTCACACACGACATAGTACAAACAGAGCACTCACTGGGGTCAAAGACCGTCACACACGACATAGTACAAACAGAGCACTCACTGGTGTCAAAGACCGTCACACACGACATAGTACAAACAGAGCACTCACTGGGGTCAAAGACCGTCACACACGACATAGTACAAACAGAGCACTCACTGGGGTCAAAGACCGTCACACACGACATAGTACAAACAGAGCACTCACTGGGGTCAAAGACCGTCACACACGACATAGTACAAACAGAGCACTCACTGGGGTAAAAGACCGTCACACACGACATAGTACAAACAGAGCACTCACTGGGGTCAAAGACCGTCACACACGACATAGTACAAACAGAGCACTCACTGGGGTCAAAGACCGTCACACACGACATAGTACAAACAGAGCACTCACTGGGGTCAAAGACCGTCACACACGACATAGTACAAACAGAGCACTCACTGGGGTCAAAGACCGTCACACATGACATAGTACAAACAGAGCACTCACTGGGGTCAAAGACCGTCACACATGACATAGTACAAACAGAGCACTCACTGGGGTAAAAGACCGTCACACATGACATAGTACAAACAGAGCACTCACTGGGGTCAAGGTTCAGGGAACCATGTTGTACATACAGCTACATAACAATGTACTGTACCCTAACACGTTAGTTATCTATGCTGTGCTGGACTGTACCATGTACACACACACACACACCTAAACACACACCTAAACACACACACACCTAAACACACACACACACACACACACACCTAAACACACACCTAAACACACACACATCTAAACACACACACACCTAATCACACACACACACCTAAACACACACAAACACACCTAAACACACACACACCTAAACACATACACACACACCTAAACACACACACACACACCTAAACACATACACACACACCTAAACACACACACACACCTAAACACACACACACACACCTAAACACACACACACACATAAACACACATACACACATAAACACACCTAAACACACACCTAAACACACACACACCCACGTAAACACACACACACCTAAACACACACACACCTAAACACACACACACCTAAACACACACACACACCTAAACACACACACACACACACACCTAAACACACACACACACACACACCTAAACACACCTAAACACACACACATCACCCATCTAAACACACACACACACACCTAAACACACACACACACACACACCTAAACACACACACACACCTAAACACACACACACACACACACACACACCTAAACACACACACACACCTAAACACACACACACACACACACACACACCTGAACACACACACACACACCTAAACACACACACACACACACACACCTAAACACACACACACACACACTTAAACACACACACACACACATAAACACACCTAAACACACACACACACCCGCTCACGCACACATCACCCATATCAACGCTGTACACACCTCATCACAGTGGATGAAGTAGTATTTCAACACGGTCTCCCTATTCCCAGAACACTTGTTGGGTTGGTTTAGGCTGCCAAATGGATTCAATACATAGAATTTACTGCAGATACAGAAGACAATTTGCTCTTATCTCGAGCTGGGCTTATTTCTGCTGAACTACAGTGAGATTGATTTAGAAGTCGTCTGGAAATGGCTGTGAGGGAAAATAACAGATTTCGTTAGCATTTCTTCCTCTGCATGTCTCTTTCCCTCTCTCTCTCTCTCTCTCTCTCTCTCTCTCTCTCTTTCTCTCTCTCTCTCTCTCTCTCTCTCTCTCTCTCTCTCTCTCTCTCTCTCTCTCTCTCTCTCTCTCTCTCTCTCTCTCTCTCTCTCTCTCTCTCTCTCTCTCTCTCTCTCTCTCTCTCTCTCTCTCTCTCTCTCTCTCTCTCTCTCTCTCTCCCCCGTCTCTCTCTCTCTCTCTCTCTCTCTCTCTCTCTCTCTCTGTCTCTCTGTCTCTCTCCCCGTCTCTCTCTCTCTCTCTCTCTCCCTCTATCCCCCATGTCTCTCTCTCTCTCTCTCTCTCTCTCTGTCTCTCTCTCTCTCTCTCTCTGTCTCTGTCTCTGTCTCTCTCCCCCATCTCTCTCTGTCTCTCTCTCTCTCTCCCTCTCTCCCCCATCTCTCTCTCTCTCTCTCTCTCTCTCTCTCTCTCTTCCCCATCTCTCTCCCTCTCTCCCCCATCTCATATTCTCATATTCTCTCTCCCCCTCCCTCTCCCTCCCTCCTCTAGTGGCCAGTCCCAAGCAGCCGTCGGTGTCTGGTCATCTCAGTGATGTGATGCTGAGTGATGTGGAGGACGAGGCAGGGCTGGGAAACCAGGCAGAGAGCCAGAAACTTGGGAAGCTCTCTGACCTCTACTCCACCACCATCCCCTCTGTGGACTCAGCCGTGGAGTCCTGGGACGGCTCGGCCATAGACACCACCTTCAACACCCAGGGTGAGAGGAAAGAAAGAGAGAGAGTGTGTGCGTGCGTGCGTGCGTGCGTGCGTGTGTACATACATATGTGGCACTTGTGTACCTGACAGTTACAGACATTGAGGGACAGACAGAGTGTCCAAAAACACAATATCAAATGTATTTATATAGCCCTTCGTACATCAGCTGATATCTCAAAGTGCTGTACAGAAACCCAGCCTAAAACCCCAAACAGCAAGCAATGCAGGTGTAGAAGCATGGTGGCTAGGAAAAACTCCCTAGAAAGGCCAAACAATACTGATAAAACAAACCATTACTGGCCATCACCATAGCAACATCCACGGCAGTAGTCCAATACCATAGACTTTAGAGAATACAACTCACGTTGCCAATACATCCTTCCTGATTCCTAGAGGGTAATTTATATCAGAGCATTCATTATGCGTTATACAGCTGTGGGCGAGGCGACGTGGGGATTGGCTGGAAGACCATTCTAATTTTTTTCTTCTACTGAGTAGGAAATGATTGGCTAATGGATCTAGGGATGCCCTTAACCATTATAATGATAGAATGATCCCCACAGCAATGATGTGTTGGATTTACAATTAGTCTCCTCCCCACACAGTAAGGCCTCTTAGTTAACTATAATCACCCTGCCGAGGGAGAGAACACACACACACACACACACACACTACAAGCGCAAACACACACATAGGGTTCTGGTCTAAAGTAGTGCACTTTCTATGGAATAGGGCCCTGGTCTAAAGTAGTGTACTATATAGGGAATAGGGCTCTGGACTAAAGTAGTGTACTATATAGGGAATAGGGCTCTGGTCTAAAGTAGTGTTCTATATAGGGAATAGGGCTCTGGTCTAAAGTAGTGTACTATATAGGGAATAGGGCTCTGGTCTAAAGTAGTGTACTATAAAGGGACTAGGGCTCTGGTCTAAAGTAGTGTACTATATAGGGAATAGGGCTCTGGTCTAAAGTAGTGCACTATATAGGGAATAGGGATCTGGTCTAAAGTAGTGCACTATATAGGGAATAGGGCTCTGGTCTAAAGTAGTGTACTATATAGGGAATAGGGCTCTGGTCTAAAGTAGTGCACTATATAGGGAATAGGGCTCTGGTCTAAAGTAGTGTACTATATAGGCAATAGGGCTCTGGACTAAAGTAGTGTACTATATAGGGAATAGGGCTCTGGTCTAAAGTAGTGTACTATATAGGGAATAGGGCTCTGGTCTAAAGTAGTGTACTATATATGCTGATCCTATTAGGAGATTTACTATGATGAGAAAATTCATATGCATAGATGTTTCCACCGGTAGAGCTGGATCACACACAAGGAATAGAAACTCCACCAGCTCTACATTATTGATGAAACACAGCAGCAGAATAGAGTTGCTGCAGCCAAACAGTCAGATGTCTTTGTTTAACTCAATATCAGACCAGAAAGAGAGAGAGAGAGAGAGGGAGAGAGACAGAGACAGAGACAGAGAGAGAGAGAGAGAGAGAGAGAGAGAATCACGTTGTACTACATTATCACGTTCAATGACAGGTAGATCCATTCACCAAGATGTTGTACCACATTATCACGTTCAATGACAGGTAGATCCATTCACCAAGACGTTGTACTACATTATCACGTTCAATGGCAGGTAGATCCATTCACCAAGACGTACTACATTATCACGTTCAATGGCAGGTAGATCCATTCACCAAGACGTTGTTACTACATTATCACGTTCAATGACAGGTAGCACGTCAGGTCCATACAGTGGAGATGTAGTGGAGGGTTTTGACCTATGAACTATGAATGATGCTGATGTGAGGAGGAGACTTGCCTGACAGCTGAACCGACTGTGTTAGCTCTAGGCTTTAGCTCCGTGGGCTAACGTAGTCTTGTGGTGTGTGTGTGTATCCCGTCCCAGCCCCAGGTTTCCAGGCGTCTGGCTACAGCTTCCACAGCCATGAGTGGAGGAACGCCAAGCCCAGCCAAGGCAGCCTGTCTCCCGTCAGCACCCGCCAGAGACACAACGTCCTGGCAGACCTGGGCCTCAGCGACGACGAATGGGACAGGCCCACCACCGGCGGGTACGTACAACCCTGTTCTGACCTTTAACTCCCTGAACCTCTAACCTCTGACCTCTCAGCGACACCACCACTGGTCCTTTATCTGGGGAGGCAGGTAGCCTAGTGGTTAGAGGCAGGGTAGCCTAGTGGTTAGAGACAGGTAGCCTAGTGGTTAGACAGGTAGCCTAGTGGTTAGACAGGTAGCCTAGTGGTTAGAGGCAGGTAGCCTAGTGGTTAGAGGCGGGGTAGCCTAGTGGTTAGAGGCAGGTAGCCTAGTGGTTAGAGACAGGTAGCCTAGTGGTAGATGCAGGTAGCCTAGTGGTTAGAGACAGGTAGCCTAGTGGTTAGAGACAGGTAGCCTAGTGGTTAGAGGCAGGTAGCCTAGTGGTTAGAGGCAGGGTAGCCTAGTGGTTAGAGGCAGAGTAGCCTAGTGGTTAGAGGCAGGGTAGCCTAGTGGTTAGAGGCGGGGTAGCCTAGTGGTTAGAGGCAGGGTAGCCTAGTGGTTAGAGGCAGGGTAGCCTAGTGGTTAGAGGCAGCGTAGCCTAGTGGTTAGAGGCAGGTAGCCTAGTGGTTAGAGACAGGTAGCCTAGTGGTTAGAGGCAGGTAGCCTAGTGGTTAGAGGCAGGTAGCCTAGTGGTTAGAGACAGGTAGCCCTAGTGGTTAGAGGCAGGTAGCCTAGTGGTTAGAGGCAGGTAGCCTAGTGGTTAGAGGCAGGTAGCCTAGTGGTTAGAGGCAGGTAGCCTAGTGTTAGATTGCAGGTAGCCTAAGTGGTTAGAGGCAGGTAGCCTAGTGGTTTAGAGGCAGGTAGCCTAGTGGTTAGATGCAGGTAGCCTAGTGGTTAGAGACAGGTAGCCTAGTGGTTAGATGCAGGTAGCCTAGTGGTTAGAGGACAGGTAGCCTAGTGGTTAGATGCAGTAGCCTAGTGGTTAGAGACAGGTAGCCTAGTGGTTAGCGGCAGGGTAGCTAGTGGTTAGAGCGGTGGTAAGCCCTAGTGGTTAGAGGCAGGTAGCCTAGTGGTTAGATGCAGGTAGCCTAGTGGTTAGAGACAGGTAGCCCTAGTGGTTAGATGCAGGTAGCCTAGTGGTTAGAGGACAGGGTAGCCTAGTGGTTAGAGACAGGGTAGCCTAGTGGTTAGAGGCGGGGTAGCCTAGTGGTTAGAGGCAGGTAGCCTAGTGGTTAGATGCAGGTAGCCTAGTGGTTAGAGACAGGTAGCCTAGTGGTTAGAGGCAGGTAGCCTAGTGGTTAGAGGCAGGGTAGCCTAGTGGTTAGAGGCAGAGTAGCCTAGTGGTTAGAGGCAGGGTAGCCTAGTGGTTAGAGGCGGGGTAGCCTAGTGGTTAGAGGCAGGGTAGCCTAGTGGTTAGAGGCAGGGTAGCCTAGTGGTTAGAGGCAGCGTGGCCTAGAGGTTAGAGGCAGGGTAGCCTAGTGGTTAGAGGCAGCGTAGCCTAGTGGTTAGAGCAGCGTAGCCTAGTGGTTAGAGGCAGGGGTAGCCTAATGGTTAGAGGCAGCGTGCCTAGTGGTTAGAGGCAGCGTAGCCTAGTGGTTAGAGGGAGGGTAGCCTAGTGGTTAGAGGCAGGTAGCCTAGTGGTTAGAGGCAGGGTAGCCTAGTGGTTAGAGGCAGGGTAGCCTAGTGGTTAGAGGAAGCCTTGCCTGTTGGTTAGAGGCAGCGTAGCCTAGTGTTTAGAGGCAGTGTGGCCTAGTGGTTAGAGGCAGGGTAGCCTAGTGGTTAGAGGCAGGGTAGCCTAGTGGTTAGAGGCAGCGTAGCCTGGTGGTTAGAGGCAGGTAGCCTAGTTGTTAGAGGCAGGTAGCCTAGTGGTTAGAGGCAGGTAGCCTAGTGGTTAGAGGCAGGTAGCCTAGTGGTTAGAGGTAGGTAGCCTAGTGGTTAGAGGCAGGGTAGCCTAGTGGTTAGAGGCAGTGGTAGCCTAGTGGTTAGAGGCAGCGTAGCCTAGTGGTTAGAGGCAGGTAGCCTAGTGGTTAGAGACAGGTAGCCTAGTGGTTAGAGGCAGGTAGCCTAGTGGTTAGAGGCAGGTAGCCTAGTGGTTAGAGGCAGGGTAGCCTAGTGGTAGAGGCAGAGTAGCCTAGTGGTTAGAGGCAGGGTAGCCTAGTGGTTAGAGGCGGGGTAGCCTAGTGGTTAGAGGCAGGGTAGCCTAGTGGTTAGAGGCAGGGTAGCCTAGTGGTTAGAGGCAGCGTTAGCCTAGTGGTTAGAGGCAGGTAGCCCTAGTGGTTAGAGACAGGTAGCCTAGTGGTTAGAGGCAGGTAGCCTAGTGGTTAGAGGCAGGTAGCCTAGTGGTTAGAGACAGGTAGCCTAGTGGTTAGAGGCAGGTAGCCTAGTGGTTAGAGGCAGGTAGCCTAGTGGTTAGAGGCAGGTAGCCTAGTGGTTAGAGGCAGGTAGCCTAGTGGTTAGATGCAGGTAGCCTAGTGGTTAGAGGCAGGTAGCCTAGTGGTTAGAGGCAGGTAGCCTAGTGGTTAGATGCAGGTAGCCTAGTGGTTAGAGACAGGTAGCCTAGTGGTTAGATGCAGGTAGCCTAGTGGTTAGAGACAGGTAGCCTAGTGGTTAGATGCAGGTAGCCTAGTGGTTAGAGACAGGTAGCCTAGTGGTTAGAGGCAGGGTTCGCCTAGTGGTTAGAGGCGGGGTAGCCTAGTGGTTAGAGGCAGGTAGCCTAGTGGTTAGATGCAGGTAGCCTAGTGGTTAGAGACAGGTAGCCTAGTGGTTAGATGCAGGTAGCCTAGTGGTTAGAGACAGGGTAGCCTAGTGGTTAGAGACAGGGTAGCCTAGTGGTTAGAGCGGGGTAGCCTAGTGGTTAGAGGCGGTAGCCTAGTGGTTAGATGCAGGTAGCCTAGTGGTTAGAGACAGGTAGCCTAGTGGTTAGAGGCAGGTAGCCTAGTGGTTAGAGGCAGGGTAGCCTAGTGGTTTAGAGGCAGAGTAGCCTAGTGGTTAGAGGCAGGGTAGCCTAGTGGTTAGAGGCGGGGTAGCCTAGTGGTTAGAGGCAGGGTAGCCTAGTGGTTAGAGGCAGGGTAGCCTAGTGGTTAGAGGCAGCGTGGCCTAGAGGTTAGAGGCAGGGTAGCCTAGTGGTTAGAGGCAGCGTAGCCTAGTGGTTAGAGGCAGCGTAGCCTAGTGGTTAGAGGCAGGGTAGCCTAATGGTTAGAGCAGCGTAGCCTAGTGGTTAGAGGCAGCGTAGCCTAGTGGTTAGAGGGAGGGTAGCCTAGTGGTTAGAGGCAGGTAGCCTAGTGGTTAGAGGCAGGGTAGCCTAGTGGTTAGAGGAAGCCTTGCCTGTTGGTTAGAGGCAGCGTAGCCTAGTGTTTAGAGGGCAGTGTGGCCTAGTGGTTAGAGGCAGGGTAGCCTAGTGGTTAGAGGCAGGGTAGCCTAGTGGTTAGAGGCAGCGTAGCCTGGTGGTTAGAGGCAGGTAGCCTAGTTGTTAGAGGCAGGTAGCCTAGTGGTTAGAGGCAGGTAGCCTAGTGGTTAGAGGCAGGTAGCCTAGTGGTTAGAGGTAGGTAGCCTAGTGGTTAGAGGCAGGGTAGCCTAGTGGTTAGAGGCAGGGTAGCCTAGTGGTTAGAGGCAGCGTAGCCTAGTGGTTAGAGGCAGGTAGCCTAGTGGTTAGAGACAGGTAGCCTAGTGGTTAGAGGCAGGTAGCCTAGTGGTTAGAGGCAGGTAGCCTAGTGGTTAGAGGCGGGGTAGCCTAGTGGTTAGAGGCAGGTAGCTAGTGGTTAGAGGCAGGGTAGCCTAGTGGTTAGAGGCAGGGTAGCCTAGTGGTTAGAGGTAGGTAGCCTAGTGGTTAGAGGCAGGGTAGCCTAGTGGTTAGAGGCAGGGTAGCCTAGTGGTTAGAGGCAGGTAGCCTAGTGGTTAGAGGCAGGTAGCCTAGTGGTTAGAGGCAGGTAGCCTAGTGGTTAGAGGCGGGGTAGCCTAGTGGTTAGAGGCAGGGTAGCCTAGTGGTTAGAGGCAGGGTAGCCTAGTGCTTAGAGACAGGTAGCCTAGTGGTTAGAGGCAGGTAGCCTAGTGGTTAGAGACAGGTAGCCTAGTGGTTAGAGGCAGGGTAGCCTAGTGGTTAGAGGCGGGGTAGCCTAGTGGTTAGAGGCAGCGTAGCCTAGTGGTTAGAGGCAGCGTAGCCTAGTGGTTAGAGGCAGGGTACCCTAGTGGTTAGAGGCAGGTAGCCTAGTGGTTAGAGGCAGGGTAGCCTAGTGGTTAGAGGCAGCGTGGCCTAGTGGTTAGAGGCAGGGTAGCCTAGTGGTTAGAGGCAGCGTAGCCTAGTGGTTAGAGGCAGCGTAGCCTAGTGGTTAGAGGCAGGGTAGCCTAGTGGTTAGAGGCACGGTAGCCTAGTGGTTAGAGTCAGGGTAGCCTAGTGGTTAGAGCCAGGGTAGCCTAGTGGTTAGAGGCAGGTAGCCTAGTGGTTAGAGGCAGGGTAGCCTAGTGGTTAGAGGCAGCGTGGCCTAGTGGTTAGAGTCAGGGTAGCCTAGTGGTTAGAGGCAGCGTAGTCTAGTGGTTAGAGGCAGCGTAGCCTAGTGGTTAGAGGCAGGGTAGCCTAATGGTTAGAGGCAGGTAGCCTAGTGGTTAGAGGCAGCGTAGCCTAGTGGTTAGAGGGAGGGTAGCCTAGTGGTTAGAGGCAGGTAGCCTAGTGGTTAGAGGCAGGGTAGCCTAGTGGTTAGAGGCAGGGTAGCCTAGTGGTTAGAGGAAGCCTTGCCTGGTGGTTAGAGGCAGCGTAGCCTAGTGTTTAGAGGCAGTGTGGCCTAGTGGTTAGAGGCAGGGTAGCCTAGTGGTTAGAGGCAGGGTAGCCTAGTGGTTAGAGGCAGCGTAGCCTGGTGGTTAGAGGCAGGTAGCCTAGTTGTTAGAGGCAGGTAGCCTAGTGGTTAGAGGCAGGTAGCCTAGTGGTTAGAGGCAGGTAGCCTAGTGGTTAGAGGTAGGTAGCCTAGTGGTTAGAGGCTGGGTAGCCTAGTGGTTAGAGGCAGGTAGACTAGTGGTTAAAGGCAGGGTAGCCTAGTGGTTAGAGGCAAGTAGCCTAGTGGTTAGAGGCAGGTAGCCTAGTGGTTAGATGCAGGTAGCCTAGTGGTTAGAGACAGGTAGCCTAGTGGTTAGAGGCAGGGTAGCCTAGTGGTTAGAGGCGGGGTAGCCTAGTGGTTAGAGGCAGGTAGCCTAGTGGTTAGATGAGAGGCAGGGTAGCCTAGTGGTTAGAGGCAGGGTAGCCTAGTGGTTAGAGGCAGCGTGGCCTAGAGGTTAGAGGCAGGGTAGCCTAGTGGTTAGAGGCAGCGTAGCCTAGTGGTTAGAGGCAGCGTAGCCTAGTGGTTAGAGGCAGGGTAGCCTAATGGTTAGAGGCAGCGTAGCCTAGTGGTTAGAGGCAGCGTAGCCTAGTGGTTAGAGGGAGGGTAGCCTAGTGGTTAGAGGCAGGTAGCCTAGTGGTTAGAGGCAGGGTAGCCTAGTGGTTAGAGGCAGGGTAGCCTAGTGGTTAGAGGAAGCCTTGCCTGTTGGTTAGAGGCAGCGTAGCCTAGTGTTTAGAGGCAGTGTGGCCTAGTGGTTAGAGGCAGGGTAGCCTAGTGGTTAGAGGCAGGGTAGCCTAGTGGTTAGAGGCAGCGTAGCCTGGTGGTTAGAGGCAGGTAGCCTAGTTGTTAGAGGCAGGTAGCCTAGTGGTTAGAGGCAGGTAGCCTAGTGGTTAGAGCAGGTAGCCTAGTGGTTAGAGGTAGGTAGCCTAGTGGTTAGAGGCAGGGGTAGCCTAGTGGTTAGAGGCAGGGTAGCCTAGTGGTTAGAGGCAGCGTAGCCTAGTGGTTAGAGGCAGGTAGCCTAGTGGTTAGAGACAGGTAGCCTAGTGGTTAGAGGCAGGTAGCCTAGTGGTTAGAGGCAGGTAGCCTAGTGGTTAGAGGCAGGGTAGCCTAGTGGTTAGAGGCAGAGTAGCCTAGTGGTTAGAGGCAGGGTAGCCTAGTGGTTAGAGGCGGGGTAGCCTAGTGGTTAGAGGCAGGGTAGCCTAGTGGTTAGAGGCAGGGTAGCCTAGTGGTTAGAGGCAGCGTAGCCTAGTGGTTAGAGGCAGGTAGCCTAGTGGTTAGAGACAGGTAGCCTAGTGGTTAGAGGCAGGTAGCCTAGTGGTTAGAGGCAGGTAGCCTAGTGTAGACAGGTAGCCTAGTGGTTAGAGGCAGGTAGCCTAGTGGTTAGAGGCAGGTAGCCTAGTCGTTAGAGGCAGGTAGCCTAGTGGTTAGAGGCAGGTAGCCTAGTGGTTAGATGCAGGTAGCCTAGTGGTTAGAGGCAGGTAGCCTAGTGGTTAGAGGCAGGTAGCCTAGTGGTTAGATGCAGGTAGCCTAGTGGTTAGAGGCAGGGTAGCCTAGTGGTTAGAGGCGGGGTAGCCTAGTGGTTAGAGGCAGGTAGCCTAGTGGTTAGATGCAGGTAGCCTAGTGGTTAGAGACAGGTAGCCTAGTGGTTAGATGCAGGTAGCCTAGTGGTTAGAGACAGGGTAGCCTAGTGGTTAGAGACAGGGTAGCCTAGTGGTTAGAGGCGGGGTAGCCTAGTGGTTAGAGGCAGGTAGCCTAGTGGTTAGATGCAGGTAGCCTAGTGGTTAGAGACAGGTAGCCTAGTGGTTAGAGGCAGGTAGCCTAGTGGTTAGAGGCAGGGTAGCCTAGTGGTTAGAGGCAGAGTAGCCTAGTGGTTAGAGGCAGGGTAGCCTAGTGGTTAGAGGCGGGGTAGCCTAGTGGTTAGAGGCAGGGTAGCCTAGTGGTTAGAGGCAGGGTAGCCTAGTGGTTAGAGGCAGCGTGGCCTAGAGGTTAGAGGCAGGGTAGCCTAGTGGTTAGAGGCAGCGTAGCCTAGTGGTTAGAGGCAGCGTAGCCTAGTGGTTAGAGGCAGGGTAGCCTAATGGTTAGAGGCAGCGTAGCCTAGTGGTTAGAGGCAGCGTAGCCTAGTGGTTAGAGGGAGGGTAGCCTAGTGGTTAGAGGCAGGTAGCCTAGTGGTTAGAGGCAGGGTAGCCTAGTGGTTAGAGGCAGGGTAGCCTAGTGGTTAGAGGAAGCCTTGCCTGTTGGTTAGAGGCAGCGTAGCCTAGTGTTTAGAGGCAGTGTGGCCTAGTGGTTAGAGGCAGGGTAGCCTAGTGGTTAGAGGCAGGGTAGCCTAGTGGTTAGAGGCAGCGTAGCCTGGTGGTTAGAGGCAGGTAGCCTAGTTGTTAGAGGCAGGTAGCCTAGTGGTTAGAGGCAGGTAGCCTAGTGGTTAGAGGCAGGTAGCCTAGTGGTTAGAGGTAGGTAGCCTAGTGGTTAGAGGCAGGGTAGCCTAGTGGTTAGAGGCAGGGTAGCCTAGTGGTTAGAGGCAGCGTAGCCTAGTGGTTAGAGGCAGGTAGCCTAGTGGTTAGAGACAGGTAGCCTAGTGGTTAGAGGCAGGTAGCCTAGTGGTTAGAGGCAGGTAGCCTAGTGGTTAGAGGCGGGGTAGCCTAGTGGTTAGAGGCAGGTAGCCTAGTGGTTAGAGGCAGGGTAGCCTAGTGGTTAGAGGCAGGGTAGCCTAGTGGTTAGAGGTAGGTAGCCTAGTGGTTAGAGGCAGGGTAGCCTAGTGGTTAGAGGCAGGGTAGCCTAGTGGTTAGAGGCAGGTAGCCTAGTGGTTAGAGACAGGTAGCCTAGTGGTTAGAGGCAGGTAGCCTAGTGGTTAGAGGCAGGTAGCCTAGTGGTTAGAGGCGGGGTAGCCTAGTGGTTAGAGGCAGGGTAGCCTAGTGGTTAGAGGCAGGGTAGCCTAGTGCTTAGAGACAGGTAGCCTAGTGGTTAGAGGCAGGTAGCCTAGTGGTTAGAGACAGGTAGCCTAGTGGTTAGAGGCAGGGTAGCCTAGTGGTTAGAGGCGGGGTAGCCTAGTGGTTAGAGGCAGCGTAGCCTAGTGGTTAGAGGCAGCGTAGCCTAGTGGTTAGAGGCAGGGTACCCTAGTGGTTAGAGGCAGGTAGCCTAGTGGTTAGAGGCAGGGTAGCCTAGTGGTTAGAGGCAGGTAGCCTAGTGGTTAGAGGCAGGGTAGCCTAGTGGTTAGAGGCAGCGTAGCCTAGTGGTTAGAGGCAGCGTAGCCTAGTGGTTAGAGGCAGGGTAGCCTAGTGGTTAGAGTCACGGTAGCCTAGTGGTTAGAGTCAGGGTAGCCTAGTGGTTAGAGCCAGGGTAGCCTAGTGGTTAGAGGCAGGTAGCCTAGTGGTTAGAGGCAGGGTAGCCTAGTGGTTAGAGGCAGCGTGGCCTAGTGGTTAGAGTCAGGGTAGCCTAGTGGTTAGAGGCAGCGTAGTCTAGTGGTTAGAGGCAGCGTAGCCTAGTGGTTAGAGGCAGGGTAGCCTAATGGTTAGAGGCAGGTAGCCTAGTGGTTAGAGGCAGCGTAGCCTAGTGGTTAGAGGGAGGGTAGCCTAGTGGTTAGAGGCAGGTAGCCTAGTGGTTAGAGGCAGGGTAGCCTAGTGGTTAGAGGCAGGGTAGCCTAGTGGTTAGAGGAAGCCTTGCCTGGTGGTTAGAGGCAGCGTAGCCTAGTGTTTAGAGGCAGTGTGGCCTAGTGGTTAGAGGCAGGGTAGCCTAGTGGTTAGAGGCTGGGTAGCCTAGTGGTTAGAGGCAGGTAGACTAGTGGTTAAAGGCAGGGTAGCCTAGTGGTTAGAGGCAAGTAGCCTAGTGGTTAGAGGCAGGTAGCCTAGTGGTTAGAGGCAGGTAGCCTAGTGGTTAGAGGCAGGTAGCCTAGTTGTTAGAGGCAGGTAGCCTAGTGGTTAGAGGCAGGTAGCCTAGTGGTTAGAGGCAGGTAGCCTAGTGGTTAGAGGCAGGTAGCCTAGTGGTTAGAGGCAGGTAGCCTAGTGGTTAGAGGCAGGTAGCCTAGTTGTTAGAGGCAGGTAGCCTAGTGGTTAGAGGCAGGTAGCCTAGTGGTTAGAGGCAGGTAGACTAGTGGTTAGAGCGTTGGACTAGTAACCCAAAGGTTGCAAGATCGAATCGCTGAGCTGACAAGGTACAAAATCTGTCGTTCTGTCCCTGAACAGGAAGTCTACCACTGTTCCTAGGCCGTCATGAAAATAAACATTTGTTCTTAACTGACTTGCCTGGTTAAATAAAGGTCAGATAAAATATTGCAACCAACTGTCAAACACCTCAATCATGTTTCAGTGATTGTTCTGCATTCCCTGAACACACACACACACACACACACACATATACACACACACACACACACACACACACACACATACACACACACACACATACACACACACACACACACACACACACACACACA
>NW_022261985.1:10871824-10874324 GCF_002021735.2 Oncorhynchus kisutch | reverse complement strand
CAAGCCACCATGTCTCTCTCCTAACCTCAACACTACACACACTCACCTGTCTCTCTCCTACCTACCTACCTACCTACCTAGCTACCTACCTAGCAACCTACCTACCTACCTAGCTACCTACCTAGCAACCTACCTACCTACCTAGCTACCTACCTAGCTACCTACCTAGCTCCCTACCTAGCTACCTACCTACCTACTTCCCTATCCTACCTACCTACTTCCCTATCCCACCTACCTACTTCCCTATCCTACCTACCTACTTCCCTATCCTACCTACCTACTTCCCAATCCTACCTACCTACTTCCCAATCCTACCTACCTACTTCCCAATCCTACCTACCTAGATGCCTACCTACTTCCCTATCCCACATACCTACTTCCCTATCCTACCTACCTACTTCCCAATCCTACCTACCTACTTCCCAATCCTACCTACCTACTTCCCAATCCTACCTACCTAGATGCCTACCTACTTCCCTATCCCACCTACCTACTTCCCTATCCTACCTACCTACTTCCCTATCCTACCTACCTACTTCCCTATCCTACCTACCTACTTCCCTATCCTACCTACTTACTTCCCTATCCCATCTACCTACTTCCCTATCCTACCTACCTAGATACCTACCTACTTCCCTATCCTACCTACCTACTTCCCTATCCTACTTACCTACTTCCCTATCCCATCTACCTACTTCCCTATCCTACCTACCTACTTCCCTATCCTACCTACCTAGATACCTACCTACTTCCTATCCTACCTACCCATCTACCTACTTCCCTATCCTACTTACCTACTTCCCTATCCCATCTACCTACTTCCCAATCCTACCTACCTACTTCCCAATCCTATCTACCTACTTCCCTATCCTACCTACCTAGATACCTACCTACTTCCCTATCCTACCTACCTACTTCCCTATCCTACCTACCTACCTACCTACTTCCCTATCCTACCTACCTAGCTACCTACTTACTGTTCCACTCTCTCTGCCTGCACAGCCCATTGACACCTATCCCACACGTTGTGGTCACCAGCCCTCATCAGTGCGGTCGCCTGCCCTGACTGCTCACTGATTGGCTGACTGGGGGGTATTAAAACCTCTGACCTCTTCCCCCCTCTAGGTTCACTGTGGGTCATGACGGGACCGAGCCGGACCAGGAAGAGAACTTCTGGTCTCAGGCCCTGGAAGATCTAGAGACCTGTGGCCAGTCTGGCATCCTGAGGGAACTGGAGGTAAACAAGGAACCAAAATTGCCGAATACACCTACAGTTTCATTCATCACAGTGCAATAATAACCGAGCCGGACCAGGAAGAGAACTTCTGGTCTCAGGCCCTGGAAGATCTGGAGACCTGCTGCCAGTCTTGCATCCACAGTTTCATTCATCATAATAGATTTAAAATGGCTGAGGTCATGTACAGTTTCATTCATCACAGTGCAATAATAACCGAGCCGGACCAGGAAGAGAACTTCTGGTCTCAGGCCCTGGAAGATCTGGAGACCTGCTGCCAGTCTGGCATCCACAGTTTCATTCATCACAGTGCAATACTAACAGAGCCGGACCAGGAAGAGAACTTCTGGTCTCAGGCCCTGGAAGATCTGGAGACCTGCTGCCAGTCTGGCATCCACAGTTTCATTCATCACAATAGATTTAAAATTGCTGAGGTCATGTACAGTTTCATTCATCACAGTAGATTTAAAATGGCTGAGGTCATATAGTCTCATTCATCACAGTACAATACAAACAGAACACTGACAAACCTACGTATCTTCTAGATCAGTGGCATTACTTATACAGTAACATATTGGTGAAGAAAAGCTCTCAACTCTCACCTTTCACCTCTTCTGTCCCCATCCCTTCCACTTCCTGTTTTGGAGTTCTCTTTTTTTTTCAATCGCATGATGTCACTTCCTGTGGATGTGTGTAACCGCTCCTTCTCTTTCCAGGACGAGCCAGACAGGCTTCTGAATAAGAGAAACTTGGTACACCCTTTTCCTTTTTGATGCTTCCTCTCTGCTTGTAGCTGGACACTGTGGCACCCTGGTGCTGTCCCTGTACTGCTGGCTTCTGTCCCTGTACTGCTGGCTTCTCTCTCTCTCTCTCTCTTCTCTCTCTCTCTCTCTCTCTCTCTCTCCTCTCTCTCTCTCTCTCTCTCTCTCTCTCTCTCTCTCTCTCTCTCTCTCTCTCTCTCTCTCTCTCCTCTCTCTCTCTCTCTCTCTCTCTCTCTCTCTCTCTCTCTCTCCTCTCTCTCTCTCTCTCTCTCTCTCTCTCTCTCCTCTCTCTCCTCTCTCTCTCTCTCTCTCTTCTCTCTTCTCTCTCTCTCTCTCTCTCTCTCTCTCTCTCTCTTCTCTCTCTCTCTCCTCTCTCTCTCTCCTCCTCTCTCTCTCACTCTCTCTCTCACTCTCTCTCTCTCTCTTTCTCTCTCTCTCTCCCCTCTCTCTCTCTTCTCTCTCTCTCTCTCACTCTCACTCTCTCTCTCTCTCTCACTCTCTCTCA
>NW_022261985.1:10779324-10866824 GCF_002021735.2 Oncorhynchus kisutch | reverse complement strand
TTATACACTACATGGGCCCTATTCCCTATATTATACACTACATAGCACCCTATTCCCTATATTATATACTACATAGCACCCTATTCTCTATATTATACACTACATGGGCCCTATTCCCTATATTATACACTACATGGGCCCTATTCCCTATATTATACACTACATGGGCCCTATTCCCTATATTATACACTACATGAGCCCTATTCCCTATATTATATACTACATAGCACCCTATTCCCTATATTATACACTACATGGGCCCTATTCCCTATATTATACACTACATGGGCCCTATTCCCTATATTATACACTACATAGCACCCTATTCCCTATATTATATACTACATAGCACCCTATTCCCTATATTATACACTACATGGGCCCTATTCCCTATATTATACACTACATGGGCCCTATTCCCTATATTATACACTACATGGGCCCTATTCCCTATATTATACACTGCATAGGCCCTATTCCCTATATTATATACTACATAGGCCCTATTCCCTATATTATACACTACATGGGCCCTAATCCCTATATTATATACTACATAGCACCCTATTCCCTATATTATACACTACATGGGCCCTATTCCCTATATTATACACTACATAGGCACCCTATTCCCTATATTATACACTACATGGGCCCTATTCCCTATATTATATACTACATAGCACCCTATTCCCTATATTATACACTACATGGGCCCTATTCCCTATATTATACACTACATGGGCCCTATTCCCTATATTATACACTGCATAGGCCCTATTCCCTAAATTATATACTACATAGGCCCTATTCCCTATATTATACACTACATGGGCCCTATTCCCTATATTATACACTACATGGGCCCTATTCCCTATATTATACACTACATAGGCCCTATACACTACATGGGCCCTATTCCCTATATTATACACTACATGGGCCCTGTACTATGAAGGGAATAGTGGGCCATTTGGGATGTATCCGTAGTGCTGCCTGGAGGTGTGTTGACGCTCAGCAATACATTGTAAATGAACCTTGAAATGAAAGTGTCAATGCAGGAAGTAAGTGACACCGTGTGAATCACAGAGGTTAGTTTGGAAGGAAGAGAAATAATTATCCTGTCGGGTTTGGAGACATTAAATCAAGGAGGCTTGACTGAATTAAATGCCACCTCAGCTTGGATTGAACCCTACGGCTCCTCATTCGCTTTAAATGAACATGTCTGTTAATTAATGTCAGTATTGAAGAGCATGTTGCATTTGTCAACATGAAAACTGGCAAATTGTATGTTGGAATGAATCACACACATCTTCCATTTAGAGTCAAAGCGCTGTACCTTGTGTCTTGGTGCATGGAGACTGTGACAGTGTGTTGTTTGCCAAACTGTTTCGGGTTTCTGCAGCACCTCTATGCATCAGCTTGGGTCAAACAGTGTTCAGTTTCACTTGTTTGTCACAAACATGAGACTTCCACGTCTGGTGGTTTGAGTGACATCACTCATTCCTGTCCAATCCGTGGGAAGAGTGATGATGATGTGACAATGGGCATGGCGGTGTGAGCAAAGCATGATGGGACAGTTGCAGCAAGGCGTCTTGGGTTTTGAAGTTTTTCCGTCTATGTTTTGTTTGTTTATTGGGTCATGATGATGATGAACCAACCATCTCCTCTGACAGGAACTGTCTATGTTATTATTCTACGATCAAACCATTTCTCTTTGACATACTGCTTGAACACATTCTACACCTGGAGCAATTCTCATGTCCATGAGCGTACCCTGTACTTCATATCTCACTTTGGAAGTTCATCACCATAACCCCCTTTTCTCCCTCTCTGGCCTCTCCCCCTCCTCTCTCTCCTCTCATTTCCCCTCTTCTCCCCCTCCTTCATCTCCTCCGTCTCTCTTCTCCCTCCCTCCCTCCCTCTCTTCCTCCCCATCTCCTCCCTCTCCCCCTCTCTCTTCTCCCTTCTCCCCTCCCTCCCTCCCTCCCTCCCCTCCCTCCCTCCCTCCCTCCCTCCCTTCCCTCCCTCCCTCCCTCCCTCCCTCCCTCCCTCCCTCCCTCCCTCCCTCCCTCCCTCCCTCCCTCTTCTCTCTCCCTCCCTTCTCTCCATCTCCCCCCTCTCCCCTTCCTCTCTCCCTCCCCCATCTCCTCCCTCTCCCCCACTCTCTCTTTTTCTCTCGGTTCCCTCCCTCATCTCCTCCCCCGGTGTCTCCTCCCCCCCCCCCTCAGGCCACCATTATGTCAGGCAGCAGTCTGAGTCTGAACCATGACCCTGCTCCTCTGAGGAGCCACCTGGGTCGGCAGGCCAGCTTTCAGGAGCGCAGCGCAGCCCGGCCTCAGTACAACCAGTCCTCGCGCTCCAACACCCTGCCCAGCGACGGGGGGCGCAAGGCCTTCGCCATGAGGAAGATGAAGCAGGAGATGAATGACGTCATGTCGCCCACCCCCGTGGAGCTGCACAAGGTAACGATGATAAACCACCACCAAGGCCCTCTGGGGCCCTCCAAAGCCCCCCGGGGCCCACCAAGGCCCTCCAGGGCCAGAGTACTGCTGCTTTTCTTTACACTGTTTACTTCATTTCATGGAACGTTAGAGGGGTTAAAAACCCTGTGAAGGTAAGAACGTGCTGACGCATCTTAAGTGTCTGCGTGTCTTCAACTTGAGCTTTTTGACAACTTCAGTTATGATGAAGCTCTGGTACTGACATGTTAAGACTGTCAGCAGACACAGCCTGTCATCCAGTCTATCAATCACATTATGACTGTCAGCAGACACAGCCTGTCATTCAGTCTATCAATCACATTATGACTGTCAGCAGACACAGCCTGTCATTCTGTCTATCAATCACATTATGACTGTCAGCAGACACAGCCTGTCATCCAGTCTATCAATCACATTATGACTGTCAGCAGACACAGCCTGTCATCCAGTCTATCAATCACGTTATGACTGTCAGCAGACACAGCCTGTCATCCAGTCTATCAATCACATTATGACTGTCAGCAGACACAGCCTGTCATCCAGTCTATCAATCACGTTATGACTGTCAGCAGACACAGCCTGTCATCCAGTCTATCAATCACATTATGACTGTCAGCAGACACAGCCTGTCATCCAGTCTATCAATCACATTATGACTGTCAGCAGACACAGCCTGTCATTCAGTCTATCAATCACATTATGACTGTCAGCAGACACAGCCTGTCATTCTGTCTATCAATCACATTATGACTGTCAGCAGACACAGCCTGTCATCCAGTCTATCAATCACATTATGACTGTCAGCAGACACAGCCTGTCATCCAGTCTATCAATCACGTTATGACTGTCAGCAGACACAGCCTGTCATCCAGTCTATCAATCACATTATGACTGTCAGCAGACACAGCCTGTCATCCAGTCTATCAATCACGTTATGACTGTCAGCAGACACAGCCTGTCATCCAGTCTATCAATCACATTATGACTGTCAGCAGACACAGCCTGTCATCCAGTCTATCAATCACGTTATGACTGTCAGCAGACACAGCCTGTCATCCAGTCTATCAATCACGTTATGACTGTCAGCAGACACAGCCTGTCATCCAGTCTATCAATCACATTATGACTGTCAGCAGACACAGCCTGTCATCCAGTCTATCAATCACATTATGACTGTCAGCTGACACAGCCTGTCATCCAGTCTATCAATCACATTATGACTGTCAGCAGACACAGCCTGTCATCCAGTCTATCAATCACATTATGACTGTCAGCAGACACAGCCTGTCATCCAGTCTATCAATCACGTTATGACTGTCAGCAGACACAGCCTGTCATCCAGTCTATCAATCACATTATGACTGTCAGCAGACACAGCCTTCATCCAGTCTATCATTCACATTATGACTGTCAGCAGACACAGCCTGTCATCCAGTCTATCAATCACGTTATGACTGTCAGCAGACACAGCCTGTCATCCAGTCTATTAATGAACTGCATTATTTACACCAGGTTAAATGTTTCATTGATAGTTGAGGACATTATTGATTGATTGGTTGAGGCCATTATTGATTGATTGGTTGAGGACATTATTGATTGATTGTTTGAGGACATTATTGATTGATTGTGCAGGTGAGTCTGTTGAAGGAGTCGGACCTTGAAGACTTTGGCTTCAGTGTGTCAGATGGCCTCCTGGAGAAAGGTGTCTATGTCAACAACATCCGCCCAGGTGGACCTGCAGAGGTCGGGGGCCTGAAGTCCTACGACAGGCTGCTACAGGTACACACACACACACACACACACCATCACCCACATCTCTCTCCGCCACAAGGCCTGAAACTGCACCATTTTGTTTCTCTCCGTCGCCCACAAGCACTTTCAGCATTTAGATAAGAAATCATTTGACCTTTCCATTAGTTTCTATTTCTTCCGTGTAGCTAAAGACAGGAAGTAGATATGGATGTTACAGAACTCCCTAAAGTAGAGCAGATCTACACAGTTCATACAACGTCAAAGGATTTTTTGTATTTTTTGGGGCCCCAAATTGATACACAACATTGGCCTAATTTCCCGCTGGTCTAAGTGAGGCTGACTTGGCAGAGAGACTCGTGTTGATGGATAGATGAATCCCTCTCCAGGGAAGCTGTCAATCTAGTGAACGTGTCATTAGCATATGAAAAGAAAGGTTGTCTCATTATTCGCTGCTCAGAGAGAGAGAGAGAGACTGTCTTCCTTATCAGCTTCCCTCAGGTCACTGTTGTTGTTTTTTAAAAGCACAAACAAGGAACTCAACTACACTACAGGTGAATGTCAACCTGAGACGTTATTCAACTTTTATTTTTTTCCAAGTCGCTGACAATGTTGTTTTTAAAAGCACAAACACAAAAGGTGCTCAAGGAAATGAACTGCAGTTTATTCCGATAGCCAAGATGATACATTATTCAGCTTGTATGTTTACTGTGGTTGTAATTGACGGGTACATCAGTAAATATTACATCAGTCGTACACAGGAGCAGAGAGAGAGAACGTAAGTGTTCTGACTTCCTGTTTGAAGAACAGGACTGGGTTTTACAAACGGTTCACCTGAAGGTTTAAACAGAGTAGATGTATTGATCTTGTCGGCTCCTAACTGAAATGAAAGGAAACCGCTCTGAGGCAAAGCCTGAAGTTAAACTTTCAGTCTCAGGAAATACAAATATCACATATTTGTTTGGCTTTTAAACCAAAGCTTTTAAACCAGATATACACCAGCATCGTGGCAAACCTCTGCTCACCAGATGATGGTCAAACAGAGGTTTCCCACGATGGACCTTCAGTCTGTGCTTGCTAGCTGGAAACGCCAAACTCAAATCACTTCCTTTCGTTGCCTTTTTAAACCAAATCTAAATAAGTATTTCTCTGGTCTTTGGTTTCTCAGATCAACCACGTGAGGACCAGAGACTTCGACTGCTGTCTGGTGGTCCCTCTGATCGCCGAGTCAGGAAACAAACTGGACCTGGTGATCAGCAGGAACCCTGCTTCCTCCAGAACCGGGTCCCAGTCAGAACTGAACCAGCTACCCGCCGAGGAGCCTGTTATCAACTGGACCGAGCCGGGGGACAGCCTCTCTGGCCCTCCACCGAACCAGAACCACCATTCCTTGTCCAGGATGGCTGCTGGAATCGGGGTGACTGGGATCGGGGCGGCGCTGGCCGGGGCTGGGCTAGATGATAGAGACCCCACTAAGACCTTATAGCAGACTGGAGGTCTGAAGGCCCAAGGCTCTCTCTTTCTCCCCTTCCCCTGTGAGTTGTCCTCCCCCTGGTGCTACTGTAGAAAACCACTCTGATGAGACAGGGGGTCAATCTAAAATGGAGCCTTATTGCACGTGCAGGGCACTACTTCTGTCCAGAACCTCTTTTGCAGGCTAACCCCTCACAGCTCTGGCTAAAAGTAGTGCACTACCTAGGGAATAGGGTGTTATTAAGGACACAGATAGACAGACAGTGTTCCTAGGTGGACGGTGGGGTCCTGGGCCGCTAAGTCAAAGCACACTGACAAAACTAAACTCCTTCCTCTGAGCCAGAGCATGAGCCACAATCACAAGAGGTTTCCTCCTCTTCCTCCCTCACACTGGGGACTATTGAGTACGGTACGCACCACTACCCAAGGACTACAAAGATGGAGGTGAACTACAAAGATGGAGGGTAACGTCTACCACACTGACCTCTTGGAAAATACCTGAGACAAAAATAACAACAGTGATGAACTGAAACAATAGTGCCATCCGACCGATCCTCTCCTTTTTATTACTGCAGCTGGACTATAAAACAGTAACACAATTCTGTTGTTTAAAACAAAACAAAAGACAAAAGAAAACACAATAATATTTGCTGAAATGTTTACATGTGATGCTGGACTGGCCACTCTGTACGTGTGTGTTTGTGTTGCTGCACCACTGCTGTGTAGCGTCGTGACAGAAACAAGGCCAGAGTGATACAAACCCTCCATCTAGTTATTCTAGGGAGTCCTTCCTTCCCTCCTTCTCTCTCTCTCTCTCTCTCTCTCTCGTTCACACTTGGCTTCACTCTGTCCTCCTTGTCCTCCTTCATCTGTCATAGATGGGTCTCACTAGCTCTCTGTCCCTCCCCCTGTGATTTCTAATGGTTTTTACAGAGACAATATCACTTCTTCCCAGTGATTTTTAAGTAGACTATTTGACTTGGGGGAAGAAAGGAAAACAAACATCTGGAAAATAGCACAATATTTGAAACGTGACCCCCATTTATTTAATGAAGCCTGTACTGTAGTCCTGCGTCTCTGAAGCCTGTACTGTAGTCCTGCCTCTCTGAAGCCTGTACTGTAGTCCTGCCTCTCTGAAGCCTGTACTGTAGTCCTGCCTCTCTGAAGCCTGTACTGTAGTCCTGCCTCTCTGAAGCCTGTACTGTAGTCCTGCCTCTCTGAAGCCTGTACTGTAGTCCTGCCTCTCTGAAGCCTGTACTGTAGTCCTGCCTCTCTGAAGCCTGTACTGTAGTCCTGCCTCTCTGAAGCCTGTACTGTAGTCCTGCCTCTCTGAGCCTGTACTGTAGTCCTGCCTCTCTGAAGCCTGTACTGTAGTCCTGCCTCTCTGAAGCCTGTACTGTAGTCCTGCCTCTCTGAAGCCTGTACTGTAGTCCTGCCTCTCTGAAGCCTGTACTGTAGTCCTGCCTCTCTGAAGCCTGTACTGTAGTCCTGCCTCTCTGAAGCCTGTACTGTAGTCCTGCCTCTCTGAAGCCTGTACTGTAGTCCTGCCTCTCTGAAGCCTGTACTGTAGTCCTGCCTCTCTGAAGCCTGTACTGTAGTCCTGCCTCTCTGAAGCCTGTACTGTAGTCCTGCCTCTCTGAAGCTGTACTGTAGTCCTGCCTCTCTGAAGCTGTACTGTAGTCCTGCCTCTCTGAAGCCTGTACTGTAGTCCTGCCTCTCTGAAGCCTGTACTGTAGTCCTGCCTCTCTGAAGCCTGTACTGTAGTCCTGCCTCTCTGAAGCCTGCTCTCTGAAGCCTGTACTGTAGTCCTGCCTCTCTGAAGCCTGTACTGTAGTCCTGCCTCTCTGAAGCCTGTACTGTAGTCCTGCCTCTCTGAAGCCTG
Organism: Oncorhynchus kisutch; assembly: GCF_002021735.2. Classification (NCBI taxonomy): domain Eukaryota; kingdom Metazoa; phylum Chordata; class Actinopteri; order Salmoniformes; family Salmonidae; genus Oncorhynchus; species Oncorhynchus kisutch. The sequence goes on along the minus strand of NW_022261985.1, from coordinate 10,859,237 downwards.
TACTGTAGTCCTGCCTCTCTGAAGCCTGTACTGTAGTCCTGCCTCTCTGAAGCCTGTACTGTAGTCCTGCCTCTCTGAAGCCTGTACTGTAGTCCTGCCTCTCTGAAGCCTGTACTGTAGTCCTGCCTCTCTGAAGCCTGTACTGTAGTCCTGCCTCTCTGAAGCCTGTACTGTAGTCCTGCCTCTCTGAAGCCTGTACTGTAGTCCTGCCTCTCTGAAGCCTGTACTGTAGTCCTGCCTCTCTGAAGCCTGTACTGTAGTCCTGCCTCTCTGAAGCCTGTACTGTAGTCCTGCCTCTCTGAAGCCTGTACTGTAGTCCTGCCTCTCTGAAGCCTGTACTGTAGTCCTGCCTCTCTGAAGCCTGTACTGTAGTCCTGCCTCTCGTAGGCAAGACTGAGGAGGAGGAGGATGTTGAAATGGAACCAGGACAGTCAGTCGTCCCCTTAGGCTTCATCACAATGCGTTTGGCAGACGAGACAAGACGTGACGTCTCCTCTCCATGCATGTCACCAAGCACACTGGTTGACCTAGAAGCATAATATATGAAACCCTTTAGAGAAGGATTTAAAAAGCTTTGCTTTGGGGAGAATGAAGAAGCAGCTTTATCTAGGCTACGCGCAATTAGAAAGAAACAAAACAACAAAACACAATCTGCAATTCCCCAAAAACAAAAATGGCGACTTCTCTGAATCCTAGAATACAGGATCGCCCATTTCCCTGAAGCACCTTATCCTTCATTTGGACATAGATCTATTGTCATAAATAGATGCAGAAGAGATGTTTTTAATGTACGAGGTGGTGATATATGCAATGTGCTTCCTTACAGCTCCACTAGTAAAGGGAGGAAGAACAGACCCTGAGTCTGACTTGCCTGCATACAGTATGAGTGGAATAGGTATGCTAACACTGTGCTGTTACAGGAACCAGAGATAGAGTTTAAAAAGAATTGTGATATCCAATTAGTAGTTACAGTCTTGCCCCATCGCTGCAACTCCCGTACATGGAGAGGTGAAGGTCGAGAGCCATGCGTCCTCCGAAACACGACCCTGGCAAGCCGCACTGCTTCTTCACACACTGCTCGCTTAACCCCGAAGCCAGCCACACCAATGTGTGGGAGGAAACACCGCACAACTGGCGACCGTAGTCAGCTTGCAGGCGCTCAACCCGCCACAAGGAGTCGCTAGAGCGCAATGGGACAAGGAAATCCCGTACGGGCCAAACCCTCCCGTAACCAGGACAACGCTCGGGCCAATTGTGCGCCACCTCATGGGTCTCCTGGTCTCGGCCCGGCTGTAACACAGTCTGGGATGGACACCGGGGCTGTAGTGCGCCGCCTCATGGGTCTCCTGGTCTCGGCCCGGCTGTAACACAGTCTGGGATGGACACCGGGGCTGTAGTGACGCCTCGAGCCCTGCGACGCAGTACCTTAGACCGCTGAGCCACTACGGGAGGCCCCAGAGAGAAAGTCCTACTACTTCAGACCATTGGACAGCACATCGCAGGTAGTTTCATCGGTACTGAAACTAACAACTACTTAGGAAGAGGCACCTATAAAACTGGGTTTAGAAAAACGACTTCCACATTATAGCCGCCATTTATCCTTTTAAAACGACGATCTGAAAAGAGCGCCAACCAACCAGATATCAAATCAACCTTAATTAAACACCCGGAATAGTAACGTTACTCATTTAATTTCTACCATCCAATCAAAATGACCCATTGATTTAAGGGGAGGGGGAAGACCCATTGATTTAAGGGGAGGGGGAAGACCCATTGATTTAAGGGGAGGGGGAAGACCCATTGATTTAAGGGGAGGGGGAAGACCCATTGATTTAAGGGGAGGGGGAAGACCCATTGATTTAAGGGGAGGGGGAAGACCCATTGATTTAAGGGGAGGGGGAAGACCCATTGATTTAAGGGGAGGGGGAAGACCCATTGATTTAAGGGGAGGGGGAAGACCCATTGATTTAAGGGGAGGGGGAAGACCCATTGATTTAAGGGGAGGGGAAGACCCATTGATTTAAGGGGAGGGGGAAGACCCATTGATTTAAGGGGAGGGGGAAGACCCATTGATTTAAGGGGAGGGGGAAGACCCATTGATTTAAGGGGAGGGGGAAGACCCATCGATTTAAGGGGAGGGGGAAGACCCATTGATTTAAGGGGAGGGGGAAGACCCATCGATTTAAGGGGAGGGGGAAGACCCATTGATTTAAGGGGAGGGGGAAGCATGAGGTAAAATCTAAAAACAACCCAAGCAATTCAAAACAGCTTCTCTACTTTGTATCCCACCATCCCTGTACCCTATTTGAGTAAATATCAACTAATATGCTAATCTGTGTGATACTGGCTTTGTTTAAAGTATGTTTTTATACGGTTCATTGTTTCTCTGAGGTTTGCCCCCCCCAAAAAGGCTTCAAATAATAACAAAGAATTTGTAATATAGAAAATGACACTTGTTTGATGATGATGATGATGAGAGATGTAGAGGTGTATATTGAAGGACCCAGTGTAATGTCTTACCATTTATAGGGTAAGGCAACAAGATGTAATTCCAGTAAGATTTTCACTTCATAAAAAAAACAACTATGACACCAGAAAAAAAAGAGGTCTGTTCAAAAGCAGGCGGACCTGTGGCAAAACAGACGTTCCCTAAACATGTACTTCATGTAAACTAGTGCCGTTTTCTGGACGAGTGACGTCACCTTTGTCTTCAGTGCTCACAGAACACGGTCTCTTGCTTACAGAACTAGATCAGACTTGAAATAGGGGATCGAATTGAAAATGGGGGGGAAAAAAAATTCCTGTCTAGGATTTCTATTTCTATGGTCTCACTATTTTTTTGTTTGTTGTGTGGAAATGGCTCACGTACGACAGCATTATCCGTCCCACGATACAACCAACCACTCAATCTCTTATTTAGACAACGATCTCGCTCTCCATCTCTCTCACTTGCGCCATAGAGACGGTTGGAAAAGCCATGTCGTCACATGTTCACTTTCAAGTGCTGTAGTTATACATGGACAACTCCCAACACACTGGATACTTAACTACTGAAATGGCTGACATCAAATGCACTGTATACTGAAATGACTGACATCTCAACTATTGACATGGACAACTCCCAACACACTGGATACTTAACTACTGAAATGGCTGACATCAAATGCACTGTATACTGAAATGGCTGACATCAAATGCACTGTATACTGAAATGACTGACATCTCAACTACTGACATGGACAACTCCCAACACACTGGATACTTAACTACTGAAATGGCTGACATCAAATGCACTGTATACTGAAATGGCTGACATCAAATGCACTGTATACTGAAATGGCTGACATCAAATGCACTGTATACTGAAATGACTGACATCTCAACTACTGAAATGGACAACTCCCAACACACTGGATACTACTGAAATAGCTGACATTTCAGCTACTGAAAATAGCGGACATTTCAGCTACTGAAAATAGCGGACATTTCAGCTACTGTAAATAGCGGACATTTCAGCTACTGTAAATAGCTGACATTTCAGCTACTGTAAATAGCTGACATTTCAGCTACTGTAAATAGCTGACATTTCAGCTACTGTAAATAGCTGACATTTCAGCTACTGTAAATAGCTGACATTTCAGCTACTGTAAATAGCTGACATTTCAGCTACTGTAAATAGCTGACATTTCAGCTACTGTAAATAGCTGACATTTCAGCTACTGTAAATAGCTGACATTTCAGCTACTGTAAATAGCTGATATTTCAGCTACTGTAAATAGCTGATATTTCAGCTACTGTAAATAGCTGACATTTCAGCTACTGTAAATAGCTGACATTTCAGCTACTGTAAATAGCTGACATCAAATGCACTAGATACTCAGCTACTGAAAATGGCTGACATCTCAGCTACTGAAAATAGCTGACATCTCAGCTACTGAAAATGGCTGACATCTCAGCTACTGAAAATGACTGACATCTCAGCTACTGAAAATGACTGACATCTCAGCTACTGAAAATGACTGACATCTCAGCTACTGGAAATGACTACACACAGTTCAACTGTAGTAGCCCAACAGTAATATTTTGACTACTTCAGTCACTGCTACTATTGTTGTCTTTTAAGAGTCCAGTTGAATCTCAAGCCATTCGCTGTGGTTTATTTAACCACAGATACAGTTCATTTGCACCTTCGGTTTCTTTACAATTCACCTCAACGCTACAGAGAACAAGCTTTTGGACTTATGCAGACGAAGCCTAGAGTTAAATAGAAAAAGAAAACTCAGGTGGAGTGGTCATTTTTCTGTTCTTAATACTGGAGTACACACACTGCCAATTACCATAGTGGGGGTCAAACATCTTTTTTTTTTACCTTTATTTAACCAGGCAAGTCAGTTAAGAACACATTCTTATTTTCAATGACGGCCTGGGAACAGTGGGTTAACTGCCTGTTCAGGGGCAGAACGACAGATTTGTACCTTGTCAGCTCGGGGGTTTGAACTCGCAACCTTCCGGTTACTAGTCCAACGCTCTAACCACTAGGCTACCCTGCCGCCCCACTGTATGATACAGTTAAAGAAGCAAAAACTCACTGTTTATGTCCCTGAAAAAATATTGTATTTTTATTTCTAATGGACCGGTATAATGACCTGTAAAAGTATTTTTGTACAAATTTAATACTTTGGTAGCATGATATTTATCGTCTGTGTAACTTTGGGAATTCCTCCAGCTGTAGACATTTATATGGCCGAGAAAAGAGAAACAATAAAAATAAGATTTACAGAGTGGGGAAATAAACAACATGGCTGAGGTGATTTATAGAGTGGGGAAATAAACAACATGGCTGAGGTGATTTATAGAGTGGAAAATAAACAACATGGCTGAGGTGATTTATAGAGTGGGGAAATAAACAACATGGCTGAGGTGATTTATAGAGTGGGAAATAAACAACATGGCTGAGGTGATTTACAGAGTGGGAAAATAAACAACATGGCTGAGGTGATTTACAGAGTGGGAAAATAAACAACATGGCTGAGGTGATTTATAGAGTGGGAAAATAAACAACATGGCTGAGGTGATTACAGAGTGGGAAAATAAACAACATGGCTGAGGTGATTTATAGAGTGGGGAAATAAACAACATGGCTGAGGTGATTTACAGAGTGGGAAAATAAACAACATGGCTGAGGTGATTTACAATTAAAACATGACTTTAAAATAAACAGATGGTAATGCAGAGTTTCCTGTCTAATGATGGCGCCGGAGGGGATTCCGACCGCAAGGCGCCACAGAGGGAAGTGGGTAAGGCCCAGTACATCACTGGGGCCGAGCTTCCTGCCATCCAGGACCTCTGTACCAGGCGGTGTCAGAGGAAGGCCCAGTACATCACTGGGGCCGAGCTTCCTGCCATCCAGGACCTCTATACCAGGCGGTGTCAGAGGAAGGCCCAGTACATCACTGGGGCCGAGCTTCCTGCCATCCAGGACCTCTATACCAGGCGGTGACAGAGGAAGGGCCAGTACATCACTGGGGCCGAGCTTCCTGCCATCCAGGACCTCTATACCAGGCGGTGACAGAGGAAGGGCCAGTACATCACTGGGGCCGAGCTTCCTGCCATCCAGGACCTCTGTACCAGGCGGTGTCAGAGGAAGGCCCAGTACATCACTGGGGCAGAGTTTCCTGCCATCCAGGACCTCTATACCAGGCGGTGACAGAGGAAGGGCCAGTACATCACTGGGGCCGAGCTTCCTGCCATCCAGGACCTCTATACCAGGCGGTGACAGAGGAAGGGCCAGTACATCACTGGGGCCGAGCTTCCTGCCATCCAGGACCTCTATACCAGGCGGTGACAGAGGAAGGGCCAGTACATCACTGGGGCCGAGCTTCCTGCCATCCAGGACCTCTATACCAGGCGGTGACAGAGGAAGGGCCAGTACATCACTGGGGCCGAGCTTCCTGCCATCCAGGACCCCTGTACCAGGCGGTGACAGAGGAAGGGCCTAAAATACCGCACGGCAAGCGGGTACCGGAGCGCCAAAGTCCAAAAGGCTCCTTAACAGCTTCCACCCCGAAGCCATAAGACTCCTGAACAGTTCATCAACTGGCCACCGGGCTATTTACATTACTGCTACTCATTATTATCTATGCATAGTCACGTTACCCTACCTACCTCCATTACCTCAACTACTGCTACTCATTATTATCTATGCATAGTCACGTTACCCCTACCTACCTCCATTACCTCAACTACTGCTACTCATTATTATCTATGCATAGTCACTTTTACCCCTACCTACCTCCATTACTCAACTACTGCTACTCATTATTATCTATGCATAGTCACTTTACCCCTACCTACCTCCATTACCTCAACTACTGCTACTCATTATTATCTATGCATAGTCACTTTACCCCTACCTACCTCCATTACCTCAACTACTGCTACTCATTATTATCTATGCATAGTCACGTTACCCCTACCTACCTCCATTACCTCAACTACTGCTACTCATTATATCTATGCATAGTCACGTTACCCCTACCTACCTCCATTACCTCGACTACTGCTACTCATTATTATCTATGCATAGTCACGTTACCCCTACCTACCTCCATTACCTCAACTACTGCTACTCATTATTATCTATGCATAGTCACGTTACCCCTACCTACCTCCATTACCTCAACTACTGCTACTCATTATTATCTATGCATAGTCACGTTACCCTACCTACCTCCATTACCTCAACTACTGCTACTCATTATTATCTATGCATAGTCACGTTACCCCTACCTACCTCAATCACCTCAACTACTGCTACTCATTATTATCTATGCATAGTCACGTTACCCCTACCTACCTCCATTACCTCAAACTACTGCTACTCATTATTATCTATGCATAGTCACTTTACCCCTACCTACCTCCATTACCTCAACTACTGCTACTCATTATTATCTATGCATAGTCACTTTACCCCTACCTACCTCCATTACCTCAACTACTGCTACTCATTATTATCTATGCATAGTCACTTTACCCCTACCTACCTCCATTACCTCAACTACTGCTACTCATTATTATCTATGCATAGTCACTTTACCCCTACCTACCTCCATTACCTCAACTACTGCTACTCATTATTATCTATGCATAGTCACGTTACCCCTACCTACCTCAATCACCTCGACTACTGCTACTCATTATTATCTATGCATAGTCACTTTACCCCTACCTACCTCCATTACCTCAACTACTGCTACTCATTATTATCTATGCATAGTCACGTTACCCCTACCTACCTCCATTACCTCAACTACTGCTACTCATTATTATCTATGCATAGTCACGTTACCCCTACCTACCTCCATTACCTCAACTACTGCTACTCATTATTATCTATGCATAGTCACGTTACCCCTACCTACCTCCATTACCTCAACTACTGCTACTCATTATTATCTATGCATAGTCACTTTACCCCTACCTACCTCAATCACCTCGACTACTGCTACTCATTATTATCTATGCATAGTCACGTTACCCCTACCTACCTCCATTACCTCAACTACTGCTACTCATTATTATCTATGCATAGTCACTTTACCCCTACCTACCTCAATCACCTCGACTAACCTCTACCCCCCACACATTGTCTCGGTACCGGTACCCCCCTGTATATAACCTCATTATTGTTATTTTATTGCGTTACTTTTAAAAAAACGTTAGTTTATTTAGTAAATATCATTCTTAACTCATATTTTTAATTAAAATTGCATTAATGGTTATGGGCTTGTAAGGAAGCATTTCATGGTAAGGTCTACACTTGTATTCTGTGCATATGACGTATAAAATAGGATTTGATTCAAATATCCTGGTATCAATGCAGTAGTGGCCATCAATCATAAGATATCCTGGTATCAATGGGTCAGGGAGAGAAGATGTTCAGTCCTGATCGGAGGGTGGACCTTGGAAAAGCCGTTTGCCGTGTGAGGTGGGCATGCAGAGGGTGAGTTGCTGCAGTCTGGAACAGCCCAGCGGTGATTCGAATGGCTCCACCTACACAGATGACACAACAACAAGATGGAGTCAGAGTAACATGACAACTCTTCCCAACTGACTCTCTTAGAATAACCACCTCAACCACTTCTACTAAAATAACCCCCCCTCCTCCCCACCTCACCTCAACCACTTCTACTAAAATAACCCCCCCTCCTCCCCACCCCACCTCAACCACTTCTACTAAAATAACCCCTCCTCCTCCTCCTCCTCACCTCAACCCCTCCTCACCACCTCAACCACTTCTACTAAAATAACCCCCCCTCCTCCCCTCCTCACCTCAACCACTTCTACTAAAATAACCCCCCCTCCTCCCCTCCTCACCTCAACCACTTCTACTAAAATAACCCCCCCCTCCTCCCCACCTCACCTCAACCACTTCTACTAAAATAACCCCTCCTCCTCCTCCTCCTCCTCACCTCAACCCCTCCTCACCACCTCAACCACTTCTACTAAAATAACCCCCCCCCTGACCTCAACCACTTCTACTAAAATAACCCCTCCTCACCACCTCAACCACTTCTACTAAAATAACCCCCCCCCTGACCTCAACCACTTCTACTAAAATAACCCCCCCTCCTCCTCCTCACCTCAACCACTTCTACTAAAATAACCCCCCCTCCTCCTCCTCCTCCTCCCCACCTCAACCACTTCCACTAAAATAATCCCTCCTCACCACCTCAACCAAATCAAATCAAATCACATGTATTTATATAGCCCTTCGTACATCAGCTGATATCTCAAAGTGCTGTACAGAAACCCAGCCTAAAACCCCCAAACAGCAAGCAATGCAGGTGTAGAAGCATCACATCAAAGAGAATCACTCTTCTGTACAGAACCACTTCTACTAAAATAACCCCCCCTCCCTCACCTCAACCACTTCTACTAAAATAACCCCCCCTCCTCACCTCAACCACTTCTACTAAAATAACCCCCCCTCACCTCAACCACTTCTACTAAAATAACCCCCCCTCCTCACGTCAACCACTTCTACTAAAATAAACCCCCCTCCTCCTCACCTCAACCACTTCTACTAAAATAACCCCCCCCCCTCCACCACTTCTACTAAAATAACCCCCCCTCACCTCAACCACTTCTACTAAAATAACCCCCCCTCCTCACCTCAACCACTTCTACTAAAATAACCCCCCCTCCTCACCTCAAACCACTTCTACTAAAATAACCCCCCCTCCTCACCTCAACCACTTCTACTAAAATAACCCCCCCTCCTCACCTCAACCACTTCTACTAAAATAACCCCCCCTCCTCACCTCAACCACTTCTACTAAAATAACCCCCCCTCCTCACCTCAACCACTTCTACTAAAATAACCCCCCCTCCTCCTCCTCACCTCACCCACTTCTACTAAAATAACCCCCCCTCCTCCTCCTCACCTCACCCACTTCTACTAAAATAACCCCCCCCTCCTCCTCCTCACCCTCACCCACTTCTACTAAAATAACCCCCCCTCCTCCTCCTCACCTCACCCACCTTCTACTAAAATAACCCCCCCCTCCTCCTCCTCACCTCACCCACTTCTACTAAAATAACCCCCCCCTCCTCCTCCTCACCTCACCCACTTCTACTAAAATAACCCCCCCCCCCCCCCATCTCAACCACTTCTACTAAATAACCCCTCCTCCACACCTCACCCCACTTCTACTAAATAACCCCCCCCTCCTCCTCCACACCTCACCCACTTCTACTAAATAACCCCTCCTCCACACCTCAACCACTTCTACTAAAATAACCCCCCCCTCCTCCTCCACACCTCACCCACTTCTACTAAATACCCCCCCCCTCCTCCTCCACACCTCACCCACTTCTACTAAATAACCCCCCCTCCTCCTCCACACCTCACCCACTTCTACTAAATAACCCCTCCTCCACACCTCACCTCAACCACTTCTACTAAAATAACCCCCCCCTCCTCCTCCACACCTCAACCACTTCTACTAAAATAACCCCCCCTCCTCCACACCTCACCCACTTCTACTAAAATAACCCCCCCTCCTCCTCCACACCTCAACCACTTCTACTAAAATAACCCGCCCTCCTCCACACCTCACCCACTTCTACTAAAATAACCCCCCCTCCTCCACACCTCACCCACTTCTACTAAAATAACCCCCCCTCCTCCACACCTCACCCACTTCTACTAAAATAACCCCCCCTCCTCCACACCTCACCCACTTCTACTAAAATAACCCCCCCTCCTCCACACCTCACCCACTTCTACTAAAATAACCCCCTCCTCCTCCCCCCCTCCACACCTCAACCCCTTCTACTAAAATAACCCCTCATCTCAACCACTTCTACTAAAATAACCCCCCCCCCTCCACCACTTCTACTAAAATAACCCCCCCTCCACACCTCAACCCCTTCTACTAAAATAACCCCTCATCTCAACCACTTCTACTAAAATAACCCCCCCCCTCCACCACTTCTACTAAAATAACCCCCCCTCCTCACCTCAACCCCTTCTACTAAAATAACCCCTCCACCACTTCTACTAAAATAACCCCCCCTCCTCACCTCCACCACTTCTACTAAAATAACCCCTCCACACCACAAATAAGTCTTCAGACGTGCCCTAGTCATGTGAGAAAATGTACTGCTTCCACCACAAAGCAACTGACCACGTCCTCTTTCTCTTACCTTGATCTGTTTATGAGGAGTTACATTCTGTTTCTCACTGTCAGGACTGAGTGTCCTCTTGGAAGGGGTACTCTCAACCCCAGACCGAGCAGCTAAATGTGAACCCTTCCCCATATGTCCATCCTCTACAGCGCTGCTGCTAGCCTCCATCTCGATCCCTTCCTCCTCCTCCTCCTCACAAGACCCAGGCTGCTCTTGAGAGGGGTCCTCAGAGCTGCTGTTCATAGGCGACCAAGTATATGCCTGACTGAAAGTGATGTCGTCCATTAGAGAGGTGTCTGAGGCATCTGCCTGAGGAGCTGTTGGAGGCTCATTTCTCCACAGCTTCCTGGGTAGGACCGACGTAGAGTGGGACTGGACACAATTGGCGTGAAGTGGGACTGCTACACTGGGCGTAGAGCGGAGTCTGGGTGCTGCTATAGGGGTTTTGTAGGGGGTCCTTAGAGACCAGCTAGGTGTCGGTGAGGCCAGAGGAGAGGTCTGTGTAGGCCCGAAGCCTGGGGCTGCCCTGCGAGGTGTGCCTGGCTGGGGTTGGTTCTGGTCTGGTTGGTCCTGCCCCTCAGCCCCAGGCTGGACCAGCAGCTCTTTGACCAGGGTTCCCAGCCGGGTGTTACGTGGGATGATGCGTCTCTTGATGGCCGAGGCCATGCCCTCCTTCTTGGCTATGACATATACACGCTTCTGTCCCCGTGTCACAGCAGTGTACACGTGTTTCCACGTCTGGACGCTACCGTTACCCAGCACGTACACAATCGTCTCGGTCTCCGACCCCTGACGCACAGAGAAGGAAGGTACAGTACAACTGAGGAATTCCATCAGAGAAAACGTCTAACTAGTTAGAATCTACTGAACTGCTTAGTTTAAATCATTCTCTCATCAGCCTATGAATGGAGACAGAGAGAACACACACACCCTCACTCACTCCCTCACTCACTCTCTCTCTCTCTCTCTCACTCCCTCACTCTCTCTCTCTCTCTCTCTCCCTCACTCACTCACTCACTCACTCACTCACTCACTCACTCTCTCTCTCTCCCACACACACTCTCCCACACACTCTCACTCCCACACACACTCTCACTCCCACACACACTCTCACTCACTCCCACACACACTCCCACACACACTCTCACTCCCAAACACACTCTCACTCCCAAACACTCACTCACTCCCAAACACACTCTCACTCCCAAACACTCACTCACTCACACACACACACTCTCTCTCACTCTCTCACTCCCACACACACTCCCACACACTCTCACTCCCACACACACACACACTCACTCCCACACACTCTCACTCCCACACACTCTCACTCCCACACACACTCACTCCCACACACACACTCTCACTCTCACACACTCTCACTCCCACACACTCCCACACACACACACACTCCCACACACACACACTCACTCCCACACTCACTCCCAAACTCACTCACTCCCACACTCACTCCCAAACTCACTCCCAAACTCACTCCCAAACTCACTCACTCCCACACTCACTCACTCCCACACTCACACACACTCACTCCCACACACACACTCACTCACTCCCACACTCACTCCCAAACTCACTCACTCCCAAACTCACTCACTCCCACACTCACTCACTCCCACACTCACTCACTCCCACACTCACTCACTCCCACACTCACTCACTCCCACACTCACTCACTCCCACACTCACTCACTCCCACACACCTCACTCCCACACTCACTCCCACACTCACACACACTCACTCCCACACACACACTCACACTCACTCCCAAACACACTCTCACACTCACTCCCACACTCACTCCCAAACTCACTCCCAAACTCACTCACTCCCACACTCACTCACTCCCCACACTCACTCCCACACTCACACACACTCACTCCCACACTCACACTCACTCACTCCCACACACACACTCACTCACTCCCACACACACACTCACTCACTCCCACACACTCACTCCCACACACACACACTCACTCCCACACACTCTCACTCCCACACACACACACACTCCCACACACACACACTCACTCCCACACTCACTCCCAAACTCACTCACTCCCACACTCACTCCCAAACTCACTCACTCCCACACTCACTCACTCCCACACTCACTCCCACACTCACACACACTCACTCCCACACACACACTCACTCACTCCCACACTCACTCCCAAACTCACTCACTCCCACACTCACTCCCAAACTCACTCACTCCCACACTCACTCACTCCCTCACTCACTCACTCCCACACTCACACACACTCACTCACTCCCACACACACACACTCACACTCACTCCCAAACACACTCTCACTCCCAAACTCACTCACTCCCACACTCACTCACTCCCACACTCACACTCACTCCCACACTCACACACACTCACTCACTCCCACACACACACACTCACTCCCACACACTCACTCCCACACTCCCACACACACACACACTCACTCCCACACACACACACACTCACTCCCACACACACACACACTCACTCCCACACACACACTCCCACACACTCCCACACACACACACACACACACACACACACACACACACTCACTCCCACACACACACACACTCACTCCCACACACACACACACACTCACTCCCACACACACACACACTCACTCCCACACACACCACACACACACTCACACACACACTCACTCCCACACACACTCACTCCCACACACACACACACACACACTCACTCCCACACACACACTCACTCCCACACACACACTCCCACACACACACTCACTCCCACACACACACTCACTCCCACACACACTCACTCCCACAACACACTCACTCCCACACACACTCACTCCCACACACACTCACTCCCACACACACACACACACTCACTCACTCACTCACTCACTCTCACTCACTCCCACCACAACACTCACTCCCACACACACACTCACTCCCCACACACACACTCACTCCCACACACACACTCACTCCCACACACACTCACTCCACACACACTCACTCCCACACACACTCACTCCCACAACACACTCACTCCCACACTCACTCCCACACACACTCACTCCCACACACCACACTCACTCCCACACACACACTCACTCCCCACACACACACTCACTCCCACACACACACTCACTCCCACACACACACTCACTCCCACACACACACTCACTCCCACACACACACTCACTCCCACACACACACTCACCACTCCCACACACACACTCACTCACTCCCACACACACACTCACTCACTCCCACACACACACTCACTCCCACACACATACTCACTCTCACTCCCACACTCCCACACACTCACACACACACTCACTCCCACACACACACTCACTCACTCCCACACACACACTCACTCACTCCCACACACACACACACACACACACACACACACACACACCTGGAAGGTGTGTATGGTCCTAGCCCAGGCGTGTTGCAGTTTACATTCACTCTGCAGTTCCCTGAAGGAAACACACAGCATCCGTCCGTCGCCATCATCCAGAGTCAAGTACCTCTGCTTCCTGCTCCGCCGTGAGCCCGCCTCCTCCTCTGTCACGTCCTGTCATAGGAGGAGACACAACCCAAGAGCACGGCTCAGCCAATTAGAATTGAGCAGCTTACAGAATAGCCTAAAACACGTGTAACTATTGGTCCTCTCGTTTCTCACATATTTAATAAAGAATATCTCTCCGTTACACAGACGCTCTTTATTCTTCTCTTTGCTTTTCATTTTGTCACCACTTCCGTCTCTCTGTGTGGCCCCGTTCCCTCTACGTCTCTCCCCTCCGTCCAGACCAGGAAGTCTCTGCTTGGTCCTGGCCCTGTCAGATACGTAGCTGTTCTCCAAGTCCTCTTCTTCAGGAGACACTTCCTTGTTCCTGTCTGTGACGTAGCCGTTCTTTGTACAGCAGACTTTATCTCTCGGCTGGAAATCTAGTCGGTTCTTGTTGTTTCTGAGGTAAAAGATCGACACATCAAACCCAAATTATTTATCGATCTACAGATAAGGAGGCCAGCTGGGATTTCTAACATAAACAAACGAGATCTAGGAGACGAGGCAAGTCTCCTCTGCCTCCTCACATCTAGGAGACGAGGCAAGTCTCCTCTGCCTCCTCACATCTAGGAGACGAGGCAAGTCTCCTCTGCCTCCTCACATCTAGGAGACGAGGCAAGTCTCCTCTGCCTCCTCACATCTAGGAGACGAGGCAAGTCTCCTCTGCCTCCTCACATCTAGGAGACGAGGCAAGTCTCCTCTGCCTCCTCACATTGCACATTCTTCCTTTTTACAACTGGTACAACAGCTCTATCTGGTGGTCCACTCATTACACAGCAGTAGAAACTCTTCTACCCTCCCCCAGTGGCAGAAACTGCGTCTCTCCCTACAGCATCACTTCCTATAGCAGTAGAAACAGCATCTCTTCCTATAGCAGTAGAAACAGCATCTCTTCCTATAGCAGTAGAAACAGCATCACTTCCTATAGCAGTAGAAACAGCATCACTTCCTATAGCAGTAGAAACAGCATCACTTCCTATAGCAGTAGAACAGCATCACTTCCTATAGCAGTAGAACAGCATCACTTCCTATAGCAGTAGAAACAGCATCACTTCCTATAGCAGTAGAAACAGCATCACTTCCTATAGCAGTAGAAACAGCATCACTTCCTATAGCAGTAGAAACAGCATGACTTCCTATAGCAGTAGAAACAGCATGACTTCCTATAGCAGTAGAAACAGCATGACTTCCTATAGCAGTAGAAACAGCATGTCTTCCTATAGCAGTAGAAACAGCATGTCTTCCTATAGCAGTAGAAACAGCATCTCTTCCTATAGCAGTAGAAACAGCATCTCTTCCTATAGCAGTAGAAACAGCATCTCTTCCTATAGCAGTAGAAACAGCATCACTTCCTATAGCAGTAGAAACAGCATCACTTCCTGTAGCAGTAGAAACAGCATCACTTCCTATTGCAGTAGAAAGAGCATCACTTCCTATAGCAGTAGAAAGAGCATCACTTCCTATAG
The DNA here is from genome assembly GCF_002021735.2 of Oncorhynchus kisutch. Taxonomy (NCBI): domain Eukaryota; kingdom Metazoa; phylum Chordata; class Actinopteri; order Salmoniformes; family Salmonidae; genus Oncorhynchus; species Oncorhynchus kisutch. The sequence continues at coordinate 10,843,477 of NW_022261985.1, read as the reverse complement.
CAGTAGAAAGAGCATCACTTCCTATAGCAGTAGAAAGAGCATCACTTCCTATAGCAGTAGAAAGAGCATCACTTCCTATAGCAGTAGAAAGAGCATCACTTCCTATAGCAGTAGAAAGAGCATCACTTCCTATAGCAGTAGAAAGAGCATCACTTCCTATAGCAGTAGAAACAGCATGTCTTCCTATAGCAGTAGAAACAGCATGTCTTCCTATAGCAGTAGAAAGAGCATCACTTCCTATAGCAGTAGAAAGAGCATCTCTTCCTATAGCAGTAGAAACAGCATCTCTTCCTATAGCAGTAGAAACAGCATCTCTTCCTATAGCAGTAGAAACAGCATCTCTTCCTATAGCAGTAGAAACAGCATCTCTTCCTATAGCAGTACATTAACTTACTTGGTGCGGTGGTCGCAGTAATGTTTGCAGCAAAGCTCATTGATCAAGGCACACTCCCTCCTGAAAAACACACAGCGACAGTTAAGATACAGGTCTTAGTATAGAACCCCTCTACTGTCCCTGTAGTATAGAGAACCCCTATACTGTCCCTGTAGTATAGAGAACCCCTATACTGTCCCTGTAGTACAGAGAACCCCTCTACTGTCCCTGTAGTACAGAGAACCCCTCTACTGTCCCTGTAGTACAGAGAACCCCTCTACTGTCCCTGTAGTACAGAGAACCCCTCTACTGTCCCTGTAGTACAGAGAACCCCTCTACTGTCCCTGTAGTACAGAGAACCCCTCTACTGTCCCTGTAGAACCCCTCTACTGTCCTATAGTATAGAGAACCCCTCTACTGTCCCTATAGTATAGAGAACCCCTCTACTGTCCCTATAGTATAGAGAACCCCTCTACTGTCCCTATAGTATAGAGAACCCCTCTACTGTCCCTATAGTATAGAGAAACCCCTCTACTGTCCCTATAGTATAGAGAACTCCTCTACTGTCCCTATAGTATAGAGAACCCCTCTACTGTCCCTGTATATAGGGAACCCCTCTACTGTCCCTGTAGTATAGAGAACCCCTCTACTGTCCCTGTAGTATAGAGAACCCCTCTACTGTCCCTGTAGTATAGAGAACCCCTCTACTGTCCCTATAGTATAGAGAACCCCTCTACTGTCCCTATAGTATAGAGAACCCTCTACTGTCCCTATAGTATAGAGAACCCCTCTACTGTCCCTGTAGTATAGAGAACCCCTCTACTGTCCCTGTAGTATAGAGAACCCCTCTACTGTCCCTGTAGTATAGAGAACCCCTCTACTGTCCCTGTAGTATAGAGAACCCCTCTACTGTCCCTGTAGTATCGATGGTATAGAGAACCCCTCTACTGTCCCTGTAGTATAGAGAACCCCTCTACTGTCCCTATAGTATAGAGAACCCCTCTACTGTCCCTATAGTATAGAGAACCCCTCTACTGTCCCTATAGTATAGAGAACCCCTCTACTGTCCCTATAGTATAGAAAACCCCTCTACTGTCCCTGTAGTATAGAGAACCCCTCTACTGTCCCTGTAGTATAGAGAACCCCTCTACTGTCCCTATAGTATAGAGAACCCTCTACTGTCCCTGTAGTATAGAGAACCCCTCTACTGACCCTGTAGTATAGAGAACCCCTCTACTGTCCCTGTAGTACAGAGAACCCCTCTACTGACCCTGTAGTACAGAGAACCCCTCTACGGTCCCTGTAGTACAGAGAACCCCTCTACTGTCCCTGTAGTATAGAGAACCCCTCTACTGTCCCTGTAGTATAGAGAACCCCTCTACTGTCCCTGTAGTAGAGAGAACCCCTCTACTGTCCCTGTAGTAGAGAGAACCCCTCTACTGACCCTGTAGTATAGAGAACCCCTCTACTGACCCTGTAGTATAGAGAACCCCTCTACTGTCCCTATAGTACAGAGAACCCCTCTACTGTCCCTATAGTATAGAGAACCCCTCTACTGTCCCTATAGTATAGAGAAACCCCTCTACTGTCCCTATAGTATAGAGAACCCCTCTACTGTCCCTGTAGTATAGAGAACCCCTCTACTGTCCCTGTAGTACAGAGAACCCCTCTACTGTCCCTATAGTACAGAGAACCCCTCTACTGTCCCTATAGTACAGAGAACCCCTCTACTGTCCCTATAGTACAGAGAACCCCTCTACTGTCCCTGTAGTATAGAGAACCCCTCTACTGTCCCTATAGTATAGAGAACCCCTCTACTGTCCCTGTAGTACAGAGAACCCCTCTACTGTCCCTGTAGTACAGAGAACCCCTCTACTGTCCCTGTAGTACAGAGAACCCCTCTACTGTCCCTGTAGTACAGAGAACCCCTCTACTGTCCCTGTAGTACAGAGAAACCCCTCTACTGTCCCTGTAGTACAGAGAACCCCTCTACTGTCCCTGTAGTACAGAGAACCCCTCTACTGTCCCTGTAGTACAGAGAACCCCTCTACTGTCCCTGTAGTACAGAGAACCCCTCTACTGTCCCTGTAGTACAGAGAACCCCTCTACTGTCCCTATAGTATAGAGAACCCCTCTACTGTCCCTGTAGTATAGAGAACCCCTCTACTGACCCTGTAGTATAGAGAACCCCTCTACTGTCCCTGTAGTATAGAGAACCCCTCTACTGTCCCTATAGTATAGAGAACCCCTCTACTGTCCCTATAGTATAGAGAACCCCTCTACTGTCCCTGTAGTATAGGGAACCCCTCTACTGTCCCTGTAGTATAGGGAACCCCTCTACTGTCCCTGTAGTATAGAGAACCCCTCTACTGTCCCTGTAGTATAGAGAACCCCTCTACTGTCCCTGTAGTATAGAGAACCCCTCTACTGTCCCTGTAGTACAGAGAACCCCTCTACTGTCCCTGTAGTACAGAGAACCCCTCTACTGTCCCTATAGTACAGAGAACCCCTCTACTGTCCCTATAGTACAGAGAACCCCTCTACTGTCCCTATAGTACAGAGAACCCCTCTACTGTCCCTATAGTACAGAGAACCCCTCTACTGTCCCTGTAGTATAGAGAACCCCTCTACTGTCCCTGTAGTATCGATGGTATAGAGAACCCCTCTACTGTCCCTGTAGTATAGAGAACCCCTCGACTGTCCCTGTAGTAGAGAGAACCCCTCTACTGTCCCTGTAGTATAGAGAACCCCTCTACTGCCCCTGTAGTATAGAGAACCCCTCTACTGCCCCTGTAGTATAGAGAACCCCTCTACTGCCCCTGTAGTATAGAGAACCCCTCTACTGCCCCTGTAGTATAGAGAACCCCTCTACTGTCCCTGTAGTATAGAGAAACCCCTCTACTGTCCCTGTAGTATAGAGAACCCCTCTACTGTCCCTGTAGTATCAATGGTATAGAGACCCCTCTACTGCCCTGTAGTATAGAGAACCCCTCTACTGTCCCTATAGTATAGAGAACCCCTCTACTGTCCCTGTAGTATCAATGGTAGAGAGAACCCCTCTACTGTCCCTGTGGGTAATAGAGAACCGCCTCTACTGTCCCTGTGGTATAGAGAAACCCCTCTACTGTCCCTGTGGTATAGAGAACCCCTCTACTTGTCCCCCTGTGGTATAGAGAACAACGCCCCTCTACTGTCCCTGTGGTATAGAGAACCCCTCTACTGTCCCTGTGGTATAGAGAAACCCCTCTACTGTCCCTGTGGTATAGAGAACCCCTCTACTGTCCCTGTGGTATAGAGAACCCCTCTACTGTCCCTGTGGTATAGAGAACCCCTCTACTGTCCCTGTGGTATAGAGAACCCCTCTACTGTCCCTGTGGTATAGAGAACCCCTCTACTGTCCCTGTGGTATAGAGAACCCCTCTACTGTCCCTGTGGTATAGAGAACCCCTCTACTGTCCCTGTGGTATAGAGAACCCCTCTACTGTCCCTGTGGTATAGAGAACCCCTCTACTGTCCCTATAGTATAGAGAACCCCTCTACTGTCCCTATAGTATAGAGAACCCCTCTACTGTCCCTATAGTATAGAGAACCCCTCTACTGTCCCTATATAGAGAACCCCTCTACTGTCCCTATAGTATAGAGAACCCCTCTACTGTCCCTATAGTATAGAGACCCCTCTACTGTCCCTATAGTATAGAGAACCCCTCTACTGTCCCTATAGTATAGAGAACCCCTCTACTGTCCCTATAGTATAGAGAACCCCTCTACTGTCCCTATAGTATAGAGAACCCCTCTACTGTCCCTATAGTAATAGAGAACCCCTCTACTGTCCCTATAGTATAGAGAACCCCTCTACTGTCCCTATAGTATAGAGAACCCCTCTACTGTCCCTATAGTATAGAGAACCCCTCTAACTGTCCCTATAGTATAGAGAACCCCTCTACTGTCCCTATAGTATAGAGAACCCCTCTACTGTCCCTATAGTATAGAGAACCCTCTACTGTCCTATAGTATAGAGAACCCCTCTACTGTCCCTATAGTATAGAGAACCCCTCTACTGTCCCTATAGTATAGAGAACCCCTCTACTGTCCCTATAGTATAGAGAACCCCTCTACTGTCCCTATAGTATAGAGAACCCCTCTACTGTCCCTATAGTATAGAGAACCCCTCTACTGGTCCCTATAGTATAGAGAACCCCTCTACTGTCCCTATAGTATAGAGAACCCCTCTACTGTCCCTATAGTATAGAGAACCCCTCTACTGTCCCTATAGTATAGAGAACCCTTCCTAGAGATAGAGAACCCTCTACTGTCCCTATAGTATAGAGAACCCCTCTACTGTCCCTATAGTATAGAGAACCCCTCTACTGTCCCTATAGTATAGAGAACCCCTCTACTGTCCCTATAGTATAGAGAACCCCTCTACTGTCCCTATAGTATAGAGAAACCCCTCTACTGTCCCTATAGTATAGAGAACCCCTCTACTGTCCCTATAGTATAGAGAACCCCTCTACTGTCCCTATAGTATAGAGAACCCCTCTACTGTCCCTATAGTATAGAGAACCCCTCTACTGTCCCTATAGTATAGAGAACCCCTCTACTGTCCCTATAGTATAGAGAACCCCTCTACTGTCCCTATAGTATAGAGAACCCCTCTACTGTCCCTATAGTATAGAGAACCCCTCTACTGTCCCTATAGTATAGAGAACCCCTCTACTGTCCCTATAGTATAGAGAACCCCTCTACTGTCCCTATAGTATAGAGAACCCCTCTACTGTCCCTATAGTATAGAGAAACCCCTCTACTGTCCCTATAGTATAGAGAACCCCTCTACTGTCCCTATAGTATAGAGAACCCCTCTACTGTCCCTATAGTATAGAGAACCCCTCTACTGTCCCTATAGTATAGAGAACCCTCTACTGTCCCTATAGTATAGAGAACCCCTCTACTGTCCTATAGTAGAGAGAACCCTCTACTGTCCCTATAGTATAGAGAACCCCTCTACTGTCCCTATAGTATAGAGAACCCCTCTACTGTCCCTATAGTATAGAGAACCCCTCTACTGTCCCTATAGTATAGAGAACCCCCTCTACTGTCCCTATAGTATAGAGAACCCCTCTACTGTCCCTATAGTATAGAGAACCCCTCTACTGTCCCTATAGTATAGAGAACCCCTCTACTGTCCCTATAGTATAGAGAACCCTCTCTACTGTCCCTATAGTATAGAGAACCCCTCTACTGTCCCTATAGTATAGAGAACCCCTCTACTGTCCCTATAGTATAGAGAACCCCTCTACTGTCCCTATAGTATAGAGAACCCCCTACTGTCCCTATAGATAGAGAACCCCCTCTACTGTCCTAGTATAGAGAACCCCTCTACTGTCCCTATAGTATAGAGAACCCCCTCTACTTCCTATAGTATAGAGAACCCCTCTACTGTCCCTATAGTATAGAGAACCCCTCTACTGTCCCTATAGTATAGAGAACCCCTCTACTGTCCCTTATAGTATAGAGAACCCCTCTATGTCCCTATAGTTAGAGAACCCCTCTACTGTCCCCTATAGTATAGAGAACCCCTCTACTGTCCCTATAGTATAGAGAACCCTCTACTGTCCCTATAGTATAGAGAACCCCTCTACTGTCCCTATAGTATAGAGAACCCCTCTACTGTCCCTATAGTATAGAGAACCCCTCTACTGTCCCTATAGTATAGAGAACCCCTCTACTGTCCCTATAGTATAGAGAACCCCTCTACTGTCCCTATAGTATAGAGAACCCCTCTACTGTCCCTATAGTATAGAGAACCCCTCTACTGTCCCTATAGTATAGAGAAACCCCTCTACTGTCCCTATAGTATAGAGAACCCCTCTACTGTCCCTATAGTATAGAGAACCCCTCTACTGTCCCTATAGTATAGAGAACCCCTCTACTGTCCCTATAGTATACGAGAACCCCTCTACTGTCCCTATAGTATAGAGAACCCCTCTACTGTCCTATAGTATAGAGAACCCCTCTACTGTCCCTATAGTATAGAGAACCCCTCTACTGTCCCTATAGTATAGAGAACCCCTCTACTGTCCCTATAGTATAGAGAACCCCTCTACTGTCCCTATAGTATAGAGAACCCCTCTACTGTCCCTATAGTATAGAGAACCCCTCTACTGTCCCTATAGTATAGAGAACCCCTCTACTGTCCCTATAGTATAGAGAACCCCTCTACTGTCCCTATAGTATAGAGAACCCCTCTACTGTCCCTATAGTATAGAGAACCCCTCTACTGTCCCTATAGTATAGAGAACCCCTCTACTGTCCCTATAGTATAGAGAACCCTCTACTGTCCCTATAGTATAGAGAACCCCTCTACTGTCCCTATAGTATAGAGAACCCCTCTACTGTCCCTATAGTATAGAGAACCCCTCTACTGTCCCTATAGTATAGAGAACCCCTCTACTGTCCCTATAGTATAGAGAACCCCTCTACTGTCCCTATAGTATAGAGAACCCCTCTACTGTCCCTATAGTATAGAGAACCCTCTACTGTCCCTATAGTATAGAGAACCCCTCTACTGTCCCTATAGTATAGAGAACCCCTCTACTGTCCCTATAGTATAGAGAACCCCTCTACTGTCCCTATAGTATAGAGAACCCCTCTACTGTCCCTGTAGTATAGAGAACCCCTCTACTGTCCCTATAGTATAGAGAACCCCTCTACTGTCCCTATAGTATAGAGAACCCCTCTACTGTCCCTATAGTATAGAGAACCCCTCTACTGTCCCTATAGTATAGAGAACCCCTCTACTGTCCCTATAGTATCAACAGTGTAGATAACCTCTACATGTCTGACCACTCTACTGTGTAATGCTTGTCTTACCTTCTGAAGGCAATGAACTGTGACGTGGCATCATTCTTCAGTCCTGGAGCAGCTTTCAATAATAGTTCGATAGCCACCTGAAGGTCTGAAAAACCACATCCTATTGTGTTGCATTACATTAGTAGTGTTCTGTGTTTTCAGATGGAGTCCACGGGTTACTCACCATAGTCAGAGTCCTCGGTGGTGTTGGGCAGCAGGATGAGGATGAACCTCTTGTCTTCAGAGGGCATGGTGTAGCTTCCATTCAGATCCAAGATGGCGTCGTAGTGGAGCGGTCTGAAACTACGATTCATCCCCATCTCTGCGATTCTGATTTTTTTTTAGGACATGACAAAACCAACAATCTTACAGAATTTACAATAAAAACTATTTTAAAATTAAGAAAATTAATTTCATATCTGAATTTGCAAAGTTGTATCTAAACTTTATTCTATCTACATACTGAATTAATTCATGGTTCTTTTTATTTTATATTATCAAAGAGTCACTGTGGTATTTTTATGTTTGTTTGGAAACTAAAGACAAAAACCAGTGTCATATTTACTGTCCGGCGTTGTCGACGATCAGTTGAGACTCGGCTCTGTGATTGGTCCTCATCTCGATGGCCCAATGGGCTCGGCCCAGACTGTGGAACAGGTCATACAAGGTGTTTCCTGGCTGGATACTGGGCAGCTGACGCACATCACCTAGACAAACAGTCAGACTGTGGAACAGGCCATACTTCCTGACGGGCTTCCCCCAGATGCTGAAGGTAAGGAAACAACATTTCCACTTCGCTGACCCTCAACACTGGGGCCCCACAGGGGTGCGTGCTCAGCCCTTTCCTGTACTCCCTGTTCACTCATGACTGCGTGGCCATGCACGCCTCCAACTCAATCATCAAGTTTGCAGATGACACAACAGTAGTGGGCTTGATTACCACCAACAACGAGACAGCCTACAGGTAGGTGAGGGCTCTCAGAGTGTGGTGTCAGGAAAACAACCTCTCACTCAACATCAACAAAACAAGAGATGATCGTGGACTTCAGGAAACAGCAGAGGCAGCACCCCCCTATCCACATCGACAGGTCAGTAGTGGAGAAGGTGGAACTGTTAAGTTCCTCGGCATACACATCACAGACAAACTGAAATGGTGCACCCACACAGACAGTGTGGTGAAGAAGGCGCAGCAGCGCCTCTTCAACCTCAGGAGGCTGAAAAAAAGGTGGCTTGTCACCTAGAACCCTGACAAAACTTTAAAAGATTCACAATTGAGAGCATCCTGTTGGGCTGTATCACTGCCAGGTACAGTAACTGCACCGCCCTCAACCGCAAGACACAACACATCCCCTGCCCTCCAGGACACCTACACCACCCGATGTCACAGGAAGGCCATAAAGATCATCAAGGACAACAACCACCCGAGCCACTGCCTGTTCACCCCACTATCATCCAGAGGCGAGGTCAGTACAGGTGCATCAAAGCTGAGACAGAAGCTGTTTTTCAGTCTCTCGATCTCAAGGCCATCAGACTGCTAAACAGCCACCACTAACACAGAGGCTGCTGCCAACATAGTTTAAAGTGACTAGTGAGTCTCTATGTTTGCATATCTTACATTACTCATATCTCATATCTACAGTTGAAGTCGGAAGTTTACATACACCTTAGCCAATTACATTTAAACTCAGTTTTTCACAATTCACAAAACATTTAATCCTAGTAAAATGTCCCTGTTTTTGGTCAGTTAGGATCAACACTATTTTAAGAATGTGAAATGTCAGAATAATAGTAGAGAGAATAATTTATTTCAGCTTTTTATTTCTTTCATCACATTCTCAGTGGGTCAGAAGTTTACATTCACTCAATTAGTATTTGGTAGCATTGCCTTTAAATGGTTTAACTTGGGCATCGATTTTGTGAAGTGTACCAGTCCCTCCTGCAGAAAAGCACCCCCACAACATGATGCTGCCACCCCCGTGCTTCACAGTTGGGATGGTGTTCTTCAGCTTGCAAGCCTCCCCCTTTTTCCTCCAAAACATAATGACGGTCATTATGGACAAACAGTTATATTTTTGTTTCATCAGACCAGAGGACATTTCTCCAAAAAGTACAATCTTTGTCCCTGTGCAAACCGTAGTCTGGCTTTTTTATGGCGGTTTTGGAGCAGTGGCTTCATCCTTGCTGAGCGGCCTTTCAGGTTATGACGATATAGGACTCGTTTTACTGTGGATATAGATACTTTTGTACCCGTTTCCTCCAGCATCTTCACAAGATCCTTTGCTGTTGTTCTGGGATTGATTTGCACTTTTCGCACCAAAGTACGTTCATCTCTAGGAGACAGAATGCGTCTCCTTCCTGAGCGGTATGACAGCTGCGAGGTCCCATGGTGTGAATACTTGCGTACTCTTGTTTGTACAGATGAACGTGGTACCTTCAGGCGTTTGGAAATTGCTCCCAAGGATGAACTAGACTTGTGGAGGTCTACAATTTATTTTCTGAGGTCTTGGCTGATTTCTTTTGATTTCCCCATGATGTCAAGCAAAGTTTGAAGGCAGGCCTTGAAATACATCCACAGGTACAACTCCAATTGACTCAAATGATGTCAATTAGCCTATCAGAAGCTTCTAAAGCCATGACATCATTTTCTGGAATTTTCCAAGCTATTTAAAGGCACAGTCAACTTATTGCTTTTAAACTTCTGACCCACTGGAATTGTGATACAGTGAATTATAAGTGAAATAATCTGTCTGTAAACAATTGTTGTCCTAACCGACTTGCCAAAACTATAGTTTGTTGACAAGAAGTGTGGAGTGGTTGAAAAACAAGTTAATGACTCCAACCTTAGTGTATGTAAACTTCAACTGTATATACAGTATTTTATACCATCTATTGCATCCTGTCATCGTTCCTCCATACATGTACATAATCTCATTCCATCCCTATAAAGGTAGTTGTTGGGGAATTGTTAGATTACTGGTTGGTTATGACTGCATTGTCGGAACTAGAAGCACAAGCATTTCGCTACACTCACAGTAACATCTGCTAACCATGTGACCAATAACATCTGCTAACCCTGTGTATGTGACCAATAACATCTGCTAACCCTGTGTATGTGACCAATAACATCTGCTAACCATGTGTATGTGACCAATAACATCTGCCAACCCTGTGTATGTGACCAATAACATCTGCTAACCCTGTGTATGTGACCAATAACATCTGCTAACCCTGTGTATGTGACCAATAACATCTGCTAACCCTGTGTATGTGACCAATAACATCTGCTAACCCTGTGTATGTGACCAATAACATCTGCCAACCCTGTGTATGTGACCAATAACATCTGCTAACCCTGTGTATGTGACCAATAACATCTGCTAACCATGTGTATGTGACCAATAACATCTGCTAACCATGTGTATGTGATTAAAAACATTTGATTTGATTTGACAAGGAGTTGGCCGGCTGGATAGTGGTCAGCTGACAGCATCCCCTAGGCAAACAGTCAGTAAGTCCTAACCCTTACGTCCTAGCAGGGTTATTAAGCAGTGTAGTCTAATGTCATTCAGAGAATGGAGGAGTTTATTGGGATACAAGGTGATTTGTAGATCAGTGATTCCGAGCAGTCTAGTGGACCACATCGTGTTTCCCTTGACAGGAAGTCCATTGTATAAGACAGGAAGTCTTCACCTTACCTAACTCTGTTCCACCTCCCCCCCACACCCCCCACAAGTGTTGGCATCACACTTTACATGTCGAACGTGTACAGCTTAAACCTGAACTAAAAAACGAACGTACCCAAGATGACGAACTTCCTGAGCTGTGCGTGTTTGGTGAGCATGGTGAGCACGGAGTGGAGGAGCTGAACACACACCAGACTGCCCTCGTCCACCACCAACACGCGCACACACGCAAACTTCCACTCCTCAGGAGCCCCGCTGGGGTCCTTCTTGGCCTGCATGAAACTCCACACTACCTGAGAGGGAGGGGTGACAGGAGGGAGGGGTTAGATATCTGTGAAACTCCACACTACCTGAAAGGGAGGGGTGACAGGAGAGAGGGGTTAGATATCTGTGAAACTCCACACTACCTGAAAGGGAGGGGTGACAGGAGAGAGGGGTTAGATATCTGTGAAACTCCACACTACCTGAAAGGGAGGGGTGACAGGAGAGAGGGGTTAGATATCTGTGAAACTCCACACTACCTGAAAGGGAGGGGTGACAGGAGAGAGGGGTTAGATATCTGTAAAACTCCACACTACCTGAAAGGGAGGGGTGACAGGAGGGAGGGGTTAGATATCTGTGAAACTCCACACTACCTGAAAGGGAGGGGTGACAGGAGAGAGGGGTTAGATATCTGTGAAACTCCACACTACCTGAAAGGGAGGGGTGACAGGAGAGAGGGGTTAGATATCTGTGAAACTCCACACTACCTGAAAGGGAGGGGTGACAGGAGAGAGGGGTTAGATATCTGTGAAACTCCACACTACCTGAAAGGGAGGGGTGACAGGAGAGAGGGGTTAGATATCTGTGAAACTCCACACTACCTGAAAGGGAGGGGTGACAGGAGAGAGGGGTTAGATATCTGTGAAACTCCACACTACCTGAAAGGGAGGGGTGACAGGAGAGAGGGGTTAGATATCTGTGAAACTCCACACTACCTGAAAGGGAGGGGTGACAGGAGAGAGGGGTTAGATATCTGTGAAACTCCACACTACCTGAAAGGGAGGGGTGACAGGAGAGAGGGGTTAGATATCTGTAAAACTCCACACTACCTGAAAGGGAGGGGTGACAGGAGAGAGGGGTTAGATATCTGTGAAACTCCACACTACCTGAAAGGGAGGGGTGACAGGAGAGAGGGGTTAGACTTCGCAATTAATTGCAAGTCATCTGATCACTCTTCATAACATCCTGGAGTATATGCAAATTGAAATCATACAAACTGAGGCAGGAGACTTTGTGGAAATTAATATTGGTGTCATTCTCAAAACTTTTGGCCACGACTGTTCAACACCCGACTACTGATGTTCAACTGGTTCATTTAGAACAATATGGCCGCCCACGGTGAGTGCGGCCGCCCACGGTGAGTGTGGCCGCCCGCCGCCCACGGTGAGTGCGGACGCCCACGGTGAGTGCGGCCGCCCACGGTGAGTGCGGCCGCCCACGGTGAGTGCGGACGCCCACGGTGAGTGCGGACGCCCACGGTGAGTGCGGACGCCCACGGTGAGTGCGGACGCCCACGGTGAGTGCGGACGCCCACGGTGAGTGCGGACGCCCACGGTGAGTGCGGACGCCCACGGTGAGTGCGGCCGCTGACAGAAAACAAGTGGAAAACTTGACCTACAAATCACACAAATAATCCTTTGTAAACCATGAAAGTGATACAACATTTCAGCTGTTTATTTTGGTCTCACCGATACCTTTCTATTACAGAGACAAAGACTACATGGACAGAGAATGTGACTTCTAGCTTTACCCAGGCTAATGTTTGCCATTCAGAAAGTCAGATGTTCTGACCCAGTTCTGACTCATTCTAGAAGTCATTCTAAGGGCAGAACTGTCTCCTGTACCAACCTGGTGCAGGGTGTAGGCCTTGAAGCATGTCCTCTTGGTGAGCAGAGACGCAGCTCTCCCTGTGGGTGCTGTTAGTAACACCTCGTCCTCTCCCTGTAAAACCCACGACGACAACTTCTTCTCGTCCTTTACCTCCCCCTCTAACTGAGAGAGGAGACTCTTCGACAGGGCTTCATCCTCCAACGCCTCGGCTTCCTCCCACGCCTCAGACCCCAAGGAGTCATTTTCAAAGTCCCAGCATGCCTTCCTGACTTCCTTCTCTGGGCTCTGCTGCAAGGCGGCCTTGAACACCAGACTCACCACCGTGGTCTTACCACAGCCCCCCTTACCGCTGATCACTGTCACCGGATTGAAGCAGATCATCTCGGCTGCACGTACCTGGTCTGGGTCTAAATCTACTGGAGGGCCCTGGTCTGGGTCTAAATCTACTGGAGGGCCCTGGTCTGGGTCTAAATCTACTGGAGGGCCCTGGTCTGGGTCTAAATCTACTGGAGGGCCCTGGTCTGAGTCTAAATCTACTGGAGGGCCCTGGTCTGGGTCTAAATCTACTGGAGGGCCCTGGTCTGGGTCTAAATCTACTGGAGGAGGAGGGCCCTGGTCTGTAGGGGCTGGTCCAGGTTTGATGTGGTCTGGGACAGAGGCTCCACTGGCTGTTCTAACAGCAGTACTAGTACGGTCTGTCTCTGCAGCGCTGCCAACCATATCACACCTTTCATTCAGCTCATTAGCCTTCCGCTCTGCGTCGGAGTCCACTTCACCTTGATCCTCCCTACTCCATCCATCCCCTCCCTTCTTCCTCAGCCTCTGCAGAGCTGAAGCAGTCAGCACCTCTATGACATCCAGAGGTATAACCCAGGGCTCTTCCTGCACCAGACAGCGTAGGCACTCAGCTATCCCAGTCTCATAAGAATGCAGGTTCTGCAGCGCCACCTTCTGGCGATCCCGTACCACTACACCCAGCTCTTTGAGGAAGTGGACTGCGTCCCACACCTGAATGAAAGAACCAACGAATTAACTACATTTGAAATTCAAAAAATATATATGGAGCTGCCTCAGCAAGCGAACCTACAGACAATACATAAAACAAAGTGGACAGACGTATTTGTTCTGTGTTCCTCGTACCTCCACCTCCACCACGGAGCTACACCCTCTCCTGACCTCGTCACACAGGGTGGGGAGCTCCATGTAGGTACTGCCCGTCCTGTTGCAGTGGTTCTTCAGAGAGTCGTAGACTCGCAGGGCGTTACACTGCTTCAGAGGGATCTCTTGGAAGAGTTTACACTCATGGAAGGATCTCAGCTGAGCCTCGCAATGGACCACCTTCAACTCCTTGTACATAACCTAGAGAGAGAGGGGAGTAGGGGAGAGGGAGGAGGGGAGAGAAAGAGGGAGGGGGAGAGAAAGGGAGGGAGAGAAAGAGGGAGGGGGAGAGAAAGGGAGGGAGAGAAAGAGGGAGGGGGAGAGAAAGGGAGGGAGAGAAAGAGGGAGGGGGAGAGAAAGGGAGGGAGAGAAAGAGGGAGGGGGAGAGAAAGGGAGGGAGAGAAAGAGGGAGGGGGAGAGAAAGGGAGGGAGAGAAAGAGGGAGGGGGAGAGAAAGGGAGGGAGAGAAAGAGAGAGGGGGAGAGAAAGGGAGGGAGAGAAAGAGAGGGAGAGAAAGAGGGAGGGGGAGAGAAAGGGAGGGAGAGAAAGAGGGAGGGGGAGAGAAAGGGAGGGAGAGAAAGAGGGAGGGGGAGAGAAAGGGAGGGAGAGAAAGAGGGAGGGGGAGAGAAAGGGAGGGAGAGAAAGAGGGAGGGGGAGAGAGGGAAAGGGAGAAGCGATTACTGAAGATAATGAATTATTTTCTTATTGTAGTTTATGTCAAAGCGTTCATGGCAGATTGGAGGGATGTGATGTCATACTTCCTGCTGGATTGGACCAATCACAGACTACAGAAACTGTTGACAAAGTATGTTAACCAACCACAGTCCACAACCAGCCAGGAGGTTACGCTTTACATAGTTAAAGCCCAGCTTCCAGCCACAGTTCACAACCAGCCAGGAGGTTACGCTTACATAGTTAAAGCCCAGCTTCCAGCCACAGTCCACAACCAGCCAGGAGGTTACGCTTACATAGTTAAAGCCCAGCTTCCAGCCACAGTCCACAACCAGCCAGGAGGTTACGCTTTACATAGTTAAAGCCCAGCTTCCAACCACAGTCCACAACCAGCCAGGAGGTTACGCTTACATAGTTAAAGCCCAGCTTCCAACCACAGTCCACAACCAGCCAGGAGGTTACGCTTACATAGTTAAAGCCCAGCTTCCAGCCACAGTCCACAACCAGCCAGGAGGTTATGCTTACATAGTTAAAGCCCAGCTTCCAACCACAGTCCACAACCAGCCAGGAGGTTATGCTTACATAGTTAAAGCCCAGCTTCCAGACGTCCGTCTTGATCATCTCCTCTATTTTGGCCAGCAAGCTGAGATCCTCCTCTTCCCCCTCTATCTGTGTAGCACCCTGTGCCGCAGGATGTTTTGGGCTTTTCTTTCCTCGACTCAGGAGCTCTGTGAAGCGCCCGGGCAGTAGGGTAGGCAGGTATCTCATCACATGGGGATACAGAGAGGCAGCAGCCACGCGCATCCCTGCAACTGACAGACATACCGATGACATGAGCTGTGTTCCAGATACCCATACTGTATGTTAGCATGAGCTGTGTTCCAGATACCCATACTAACATACTGTATGTCAGTATGAGCTGTGTTCCAGATACCCATACTAACATACTGTATGTCAGTATGAGCTGTGTTCCAGATACCCATACTAACATACTGTATGTTAGTATGAGCTGTGTTCCAGATACCCATACTAACATACTGTATGTTAGTATGAGCTGTGTTCCAGATACCCATACTAACATACTGTATGTCAGTATGAGCTGTGTTCCAGATACCCATACTAACATACTGTATGTCAGTATGAGCTGTGTTCCAGATACTAACATACAGTATGTTAGTATGAGCTGTGTTCCAGATACCCATACTAACATACTGATTGTTAGTATACTGTAAACCAACGGTAAAATTTCAGTTGAGCCCCAGCGCTTCACACGTCTACCGGAAGCTGTTGCTGTTGCTATGCAACCGATTGCTAGCTTGTTAGCGTAACAAATTACTAGCTAGACTTCGGGTGTGTTCGTAACTTCGATCTGGGAGTGCCAGAGTGCGCTCTGGGCATTTGTAAATTCAGGGCGTTGTCAGATTCAACGGGTGTTGAACGTTGGTAACTAACTGTGCTGCTGGTAACTAACTGTGCTGCTGGTAACTAACTGTGCTGCTGGTAACTAACTGTGCTGCTGGCAACAATTGAAATATGTTTTTTTTTTGCAGATATTGACCGACACATTCAACGGGTGTTGAGCGTTTGTAAATTCAGCAGAGAGCGCTCTGAAATCGGAGTAGATAGCCAGAGGGAATTTACGATCGCACCCCTATGACTAATAAGCATACTACATACCCAATTTGTGTCACATATAGTATGGTATAGAATGGTATGGTTAGTATGGTATAGAATGGTATGGTATAGAATGGTATAGTATGGTATAGTATGGTATAGAATGGTATAGAATGGTATGGTTAGTATGGTATAGAATGGTATAGAATGGTATGGTATAGTATGGTATAGAATGGTATAGAATGGTATAGTATAGTATGGTATAGTATGGTATGGTATAGAATGGTATAGAATGGTATAGAATGGTATGGTATAGAATGGTTAGTACTACCATATGGTATGGTATAAAATGGTATGTTAGTATGGTATAGAATGGTATAGTATGGTATGGTTAGTATGGTATAGTATGGTTAGTATGGTATAGAATGGTACAGAATGGAATAGAATGGTATGGTATAGAACGGTATAGAATGGTATAGAATGGTATGGTTAGTATGGTATAGAATGGTATAGTATGGTGGGAGTATTCAAACACAGCTATGGTCTTTACTCACAGCACTTCATATTACCAAAACACTATAGATCAGGGTCAAGATGTATCTCTCCCCCACATCCACCTACCTGAAACAGAGACCAAGGCTTTAATCTGCTGTGCCAAAGCTCTGTGCTGCTCTCCTTCCTCAAACTCAGCCAGAACTTCCTGCAAGTTAGCAAACTCCACCTTCCTTCCCATCGGCAGCCAAGCAAAGAAGGGGACGACAAACTGTGAGTCCACGCCGCAGGCGGTGAGGAACAGAGACAGGACAGAGTGTTCCGGGTCTCCCTGGAGGTCTGAGCGAAGGCGGTAGGCAGGGTAGCCCCGTAGCACCAGCTTGCCCCTGGCTACGCGGGCTGTGCAGGTAGCCTCCCACCACGGGTCCTTCAGACTGAACCGGCCCAGTACTCTGCATCTCTTACCGGACACGCTGTCCAGGAAATCAACTAGAACAGACACGGGATAGAAAATGAAACAATTACACAAGTTAGTTATTGAGCTTACTAACGTTAGCTAGCTAGATCATCAGCATGCATTCATCGTAGTGGATTGTATGATAGTGTTTTGTGGGAGGTGGGTATAATTTGTGGGAACGTTCCAACAGGAATCTGTAACAAAAACTTGGTAAAATACAAGGTTGGCAACAAACAACGCATACAAAAGTAGCATGATCAATTCACCTAGTTAACTAAATGCCGAATAGGCATCAACTCACCACGTAGCTTATTCTTAATGTTTGTTCGTAGGCTACCAGAGAGAGGACAGACATTTTTACGGAATAAACATGCTGAGTGGAAAAAACGTAATGAAATAGCCCACCCTCTCTACCCGGTATCTTATTCTGCCGCTATACAACTTTGTATACGTTGTTTTGTTGGCAACCTTGTACTTTACCAAGTTTTTGGTTACAGATTCCTCCTGTTGGAACTTTCCCACCAATTATACCCACCTTTCTGTGGGTGTATTAGTGTCACTAACAAGAGATAAACCAGATTGAACAAACTATATAAATTACAGTAGACTCCTCTCTCTACAGTAGGAGAAATCTCGACCGACAAGAGTGACAGTCGCAGTCCCTTTACACCGAATGATTGGCAACTTGCTTGCTAGATAAATATGCCTATTTTTGCAAGTGACAACCCCATTAGCTAGTTAGGTTAACTTCTACAAGTGCATTTATCAAAGCTACGATGATCTGTCAACGACCACTCACCTTCGTTTCGGCCCGGTACGGAGGAATTAAACACATGTCCTCCTGAACTAACGCTGTCCATCTCTTTCATATCCAGAAACTCCGGCTGTGCTTCTTCTTCCTCCTCCTCATCATCATCTTCCCAATCAGAGTCGTCATTTTCGGAGTTTTTAACCTTCTTTTCGGGTAAAATGTAACCTACTAGGATTCTGTCACCAACAGGACACCCCGACTGTGACATTTCTGTTTTGTTTTGCTTATTTCGCGCGTCAATTTAATTTGACAGCTGACATAAAAAAAGGAAGTGGAAAAGCGGAAGTGCTTTTGCTTTTTTTCCGAGGCAACCTAAAAAAAACTGTCGTGTGAGCGCCACCTACCGGCCTGGGGGTGTAAAGGTGCAGCTTGATGAGTCTCATCTGGTTATCATTAGTCTTACCAGATACCACAACATCGTATTTTAAATCATGAATGCCGTTATAGTTGTGAATAGTGAAAGCGGACTATAGTTTACCTACAAATAATTCAAACGAATTCATCCCACATTGTCAATCTTATTTTATTAATTAATAAAAGGCATGAAAAAATGTAAAGTCATCTTACAAAACATAAGTAAAGGGATAGTTGACCCAAATGACAAAATGACACATTGGTTTCCTTACCCTGTCAGCGGCCTATGGACAAGGTATGGCAGCACTTCATGCTTTGGTTTAGTTTCCCACTGTTTCTACACGCTAACATTTTTGCATGAACCCCTTTTTTTTTTTTTACCTTTATTTAACCAGGCAAGTCAGTTAAGAACACATTCTTATTTTCAATGACGGCCTAGGAACAGTGGGTTAACTGCCTGTTTAGGGGCAGAACGACAGATTTGTACCTTGTCAGCTCGGGGGTTTGAACTCGCAACCTTCCGGTTACTAGTCCAATGCTCTAACCACTAGGCTACGCTGCCGCCCCATCATTTTAAATGATCTTTATAAAATGTTTTATAAAGACTACTGTATAAATCATATCCTAATTTTATAAATAAGAAATATAAAATGGAATCTGTCAGCAGATAATAAATACCTTTCTACAAGAATATATTTTTTAGCATAATTTACTGACAACGAAGGACATGTGAACCATATGAACATCACGTCTCGTCACATACCAGGGCTGGATTTCCTAAAAGCATCGTAGCACTGACTTTAATTCCATTGAAACTAAATGGACGAAAGGTGATCATAGTGCTACGATGCTTTTTGGGAAACCAGCCCAGATCCATACAGTCATTTAGAGAAAGGGAGATTTGAAACCATCTACAGTATCCTGTGGCTGAGTGGCCAGGGCCAGGTCATTTAACCAGGGCCAGATCATTTAACCAGAGCCTGGTCATTTAACCAGGACCAGGTCATTTAACCAGGACCAGATCATTTAACCAGGGCCAGGTCATTTAACCAGAGCCAGGTTATTTAACCAGAGCCAGGACCAGGTCATTTAACCAGGGCCAGGTCATTTAACCAGGGCCAGGTCATTTAACCAGGGCCAGGTCATTTAACCAGGGCCAGGTCATTTAACCAGAGCCAGGCCATTTAACCAGGACCAGGTCATTTAACCAGAGCCAGGTCATTTAACCAGGACCAGGTCATTTATCCAGGACCAGATCATTTAACCAGGGCCAGGTCATTTAACCAGAGCCAGGTTATTTAACCAGAGCCAGGACCAGGTCATTTAACCAGGGCCAGGTCATTTAACCAGAGCCAGGTTATTTAACCAGAGCCAGGACCAGGTCATTTAACCAGGGCCAGGTCATTTAACCAGGACCAGGTCATTTAACCAGGGCCAGGTCATTTAACCAGTGCCAGATCATTTAACCAGGGCCAGGTCATTTAACCAGGACCAGGTCATTTAACCAGGACCAGGGCCAGATCATTTAACCAGGGCCAGGTCATTTAACCAGGACCAGGTCATTTAACCAGAGCCAGGTCATTTAACCAGGACCAGGTCATTTAACCAGGACCAGGTCATTTAACCAGAGCCAGATCATTTAACCAGGACCAGGTCATTTAACCAGGACCAGGTCATTTAACCAGGGCCAGGTCATTTAACCAGGACCAGGTCATTTAACCAGGACCAGGTCATTTAACCAGGACCAGGTCATTTAACCAGGACCAGATCATTTAACCAGAGCCAGGTAATTTAACCAGGACCAGGTCATTTAACCAGGCCCAGCAATGACTAAGTCAGATATATGGATAAGTTAACCCTCTCTCTCAGCAGGCTATGTACTGTATGCATGTGTCATTTAGAGTAGTGAAGTTGCCCTAGATGCTGGTCTGGGGTCTGTTTTGTGTTTTTAACCTCTAATGGTTAAGATTAGGATTCGGGGAGGGCAAGCAGATCCTAGATCAGCTTTGTCACTCATGGGTGGTCATGGAGACAGAGAGTTGTTCCTCTGTAGCTTTGTCAGTCCTGGGTGGTCATGGAGACAGAGAGTTGTTCCTCTGTAGCTTTGTCACTCCTGGGTGGTCATGGAGACAGAGAGTTGTTCCTCTGTAGCTTTGTCAGTCCTGGGTGGTCATGGAGACAGAGAGTTGTTCCTCTGTAGCTTTGTCACTCCTGGGTGGTCATGGAGACAGAGAGTTGTTCCTCTGTAGCTTTGTCAGTCCTGGGTGGTCATGGAGACAGAGAGTTGTTCCTCTGTAGCTTTGTCAGTCCTGGGTGGTCATGGAGACAGAGAGTTGTTCCTCTGTAGCTTTGTCACTCCTGGGTGGTCATGGAGACAGAGAGTTGTTCCTCTGTAGCTTTGTCACTCCTGGGTGGTCATGGAGACAGAGAGGAGTTCCTCTGTAGCTTTGTCACTCCTGGGTGGTCATGGAGACAGAGAGTTGTTCCTCTGTAGCTTTGTCACTCCTGGGTGGTCATGGAGACAGAGAGGAGTTCCTCTGTAGCTTTGTCACTCCTGGGTGGTCATGGAGACAGAGAGGAGTTCCTCTGTTCTGAGGAGGCCTCTGTTGTACAGATCAATCTTATTCATCATTCTCTGCTTGGCAGGGTTGTCCACTATACTGAGGGAAGAGAAGCTGAGGTCACCTGAAACATAGACAGAACAATTTGAAATAAACCAGTATGTGACTCTGACTCAACATTGGCTGCTGTGTAAAGAAGAAATGATCTCTGAAATCTAGATTTGTATACAGCTAAAACAGTAAAACAGTGTTTTTCCTGGATCCTTGATCCTTAGTCTATAGGGAGTTAGTCTATAGGGAGTTAGTCTATAGGGAGTTAGTCTATAGGGAGTTATAGTCTATAGGTAGTTAGTCTATAGGGAGTTACAGTCTATAGGGAGTTAGTCTATAGGTAGTTAGTCTATAGGGAGTTAGTCTATAGGGAGTTAGTCTATAGGGAGTTAGTCTATAGGGAGTTATAGTCTATAGGTAGTTAGTCTATAGGGAGTTATAGTCTATAGGGAGTTATAGTCTATAGGGAGTTACAGTCTATAGGGAGTTATAGTCTATAGGGAGTTATAGTCTATAGGGAGTTACAGTCTATAGGGAGTTATAGTCTATAGGGAGTTACAGTCTATAGGGAGTTATAGTCTATAGGGAGTTATAGTCTATAGGGAGTTATAGTCTATAGGGAGTTATAGTCTATAGGGAGTTTACAGTCTATAGGGAGTTACAGTCTATAGGGAGTTACAGTCTATAGGGAGTTACAGTCTATAGGTAGTTACAGTCTATAGGGAGTTAGTCTATAGGTAGTTAGTCTATAGGGAGTTACAGTCTATAGGGAGTTATAGTCTATAGGGAGTTAGTCTATAGGGAGTTAGTCTATAGGGAGTTAGTCTATAGGGAGTTAGTCTATAGGTAGTTAGTCTATAGGGAGTTATAGTCTATAGGGAGTTAGTCTATAGGGAGTTACAGTCTATAGGGAGTTAGTCTATAGGGAGTTAGTCTATAGGGAGTTATAGTCTATAGGGAGTTAGTCTATAGGGAGTTATAGTCTATAGGGAGTTACAGTCTATAGGGAGTTAGTCTATAGGGAGTTATAGTCTATAGGGAGTTATAGTCTATAGGGAGTTATAGTCTATAGGGAGTTAGTCTATAGGGAGTTAGTCTATAGGGAGTTATAGTCTATAGGGAGTTAGTCTATAGGGAGTTAGTCTATAGGGAGTTATAGTCTATAGGGAGTTAGTCTATAGGGAGTTATAGTCTATAGGGAGTTATAGTCTATAGGGAGTTATAGTCTATAGGGAGTTATAGTCTATAGGGAGTTAGTCTATAGGGAGTTATAGTCTATAGGGAGTTACAGTCTATAGGGAGTTAGTCTATAGGGAGTTAGTCTATAGGGAGTTAGTCTATAGGGAGTTAGTCTATAGGGAGTTATAGTCTATAGGGAGTTATAGTCTATAGGGAGTTACAGTCTATAGGGAGTTACAGTCTATAGGGAGTTACAGTCTATAGGTAGTTACAGTCTATAGGGAGTTAGTCTATAGGTAGTTAGTCTATAGGGAGTTACAGTCTATAGGGAGTTATAGTCTATAGGGAGTTAGTCTATAGGGAGTTAGTCTATAGGGAGTTAGTCTATAGGGAGTTAGTCTATAGGTAGTTAGTCTATAGGGAGTTATAGTCTATAGGGAGTTAGTCTATAGGGAGTTAGTCTATAGGTAGTTAGTCTATAGGTAGTTACATCTATAGGGAGTTATAGTCTATAGGTAGTTATAGTCTATAGGGAGTTAGTCTATAGGGAGTTAGTCTATAGGGAGTTAGTCTATAGGTAGTTATAGTCTATAGGTAGTTACAGTCTATAGGGAGTTAGTCTATAGGTAGTTATAGTCTATAGGTAGTTATAGTCTATAGGGAGTTAGTCTATAGGGAGTTAGGCTATAGGGAGTTATAGTCTATAGGGAGTTAGTCTATAGGGAGTTAGTCTATAGGGAGTTAGTCTATAGGGAGTTAGTCTATAGGGAGTTATAGTCTATAGGGAGTTATAGTCTATAGGGAGTTAGTCTATAGGGAGTTAGTCTATAGGGAGTTACAGTCTATAGGGAGTTAGTCTATAGGGAGTTATAGTCTATAGGGAGTTAGTCTATAGGGAGTTAGTCTATAGGGAGTTAGTCTATAGGGAGTTAGTCTATAGGGAGTTAGTCTATAGGGAGTTATAGTCTATAGGGAGTTACAGTCTATAGGGAGTTAGTCTATAGGGAGTTAGTCTATAGGGAGTTACAGTCTATAGGGAGTTAGTCTATAGGGAGTTATAGTCTATAGGGAGTTAGTCTATAGGGAGTTAGTCTATAGGGAGTTATAGTCTATAGGGAGTTAGTCTATAGGGAGTTAGTCTATAGGGAGTTAGTCTATAGGGAGTTAGTCTATAGGGAGTTATAGTCTATAGGGAGTTACAGTCTATAGGGAGTTAGTCTATAGGGAGTTAGTCTATAGGGAGTTACAGTCTATAGGGAGTTAGTCTATAGGGAGTTATAGTCTATAGGGAGTTAGTCTATAGGGAGTTAGTCTATAGGGAGTTAGTCTATAGGGAGTTAGTCTATAGGGAGTTACAGTCTATAGGGAGTTAGTCTATAGGGAGTTAGTCTATAGGGAGTTAGTCTATAGGGAGTTAGTCTATAGGGAGTTAGTCTATAGGTAGTTAGTCTATAGGGAGTTATAGTCTATAGGGAGTTAGTCTATAGGGAGTTAGTCTATAGGTAGTTAGTCTATAGGTAGTTACATCTATAGGGAGTTATAGTCTATAGGTAGTTATAGTCTATAGGGAGTTAGTCTATAGGGAGTTAGTCTATAGGGAGTTAGTCTATAGGTAGTTATAGTCTATAGGTAGTTACAGTCTATAGGGAGTTAGTCTATAGGTAGTTATAGTCTATAGGTAGTTATAGTCTATAGGGAGTTAGTCTATAGGGAGTTAGGCTATAGGGAGTTATAGTCTATAGGGAGTTAGTCTATAGGGAGTTAGTCTATAGGGAGTTAGTCTATAGGGAGTTAGTCTATAGGGAGTTATAGTCTATAGGGAGTTATAGTCTATAGGAGTTAGTCTATAGGGAGTTAGTCTATAGGGAGTTACAGTCTATAGGGAGTTAGTCTATAGGGAGTTATAGTCTATAGGGAGTTAGTCTATAGGGAGTTAGTCTATAGGGAGTTAGTCTATAGGGAGTTAGTCTATAGGGAGTTAGTCTATAGGGAGTTATAGTCTATAGGGAGTTACAGTCTATAGGGAGTTAGTCTATAGGGAGTTAGTCTATAGGGAGTTACAGTCTATAGGGAGTTAGTCTATAGGGAGTTATAGTCTATAGGGAGTTAGTCTATAGGGAGTTAGTCTATAGGGAGTTATAGTCTATAGGGAGTTAGTCTATAGGGAGTTAGTCTATAGGGAGTTAGTCTATAGGGAGTTAGTCTATAGGGAGTTATAGTCTATAGGGAGTTACAGTCTATAGGGAGTTAGTCTATAGGGAGTTAGTCTATAGGGAGTTACAGTCTATAGGGAGTTACAGTCTATAGGGAGTTAGTCTATAGGGAGTTATAGTCTATAGGGAGTTAGTCTATAGGGAGTTACAGTCTATAGGGAGTTAGTCTATAGGGAGTTAGTCTATAGGGAGTTAGTCTATAGGGAGTTATAGTCTATAGGGAGTTAGTCTATAGGGAGTTATAGTCTATAGGGAGTTAGTCTATAGGGAGTTATAGTCTATAGGGAGTTAGTCTATAGGGAGTTATAGTCTATAGGGAGTTAGTCTATAGGGAGTTACAGTCTATAGGGAGTTAGTCTATAGGGAGTTAGTCTATAGGGAGTTAGTCTATAGGGAGTTATAGTCTATAGGGAGTTAGTCTATAGGGAGTTATAGTCTATAGGGAGTTAGTCTATAGGGAGTTACAGTCTATAGGGAGTTAGTCTATAGGGAGTTAGTCTATAGGAAGTTAGTCTATAGGGAGTTAGTCTATAGGGAGTTATAGTCTATAGGGAGTTATAGTCTATAGGGAGTTATAGTCTATAGGGAGTTAGTCTATAGGGAGTTACAGTCTATAGGGAGTTATAGTCTATAAGTAGTTATAGTCTATAGGGAGTTAGTCTATAGGGAGTTATAGTCTATAGGTAGTTACAGTCTATAGGGAGTTAGTCTATAGGGAGTTACAGTCTATAGGGGGTTAGTCTATAGGGAGTTACAGTCTATAGGGAGTTATAGTCTATAGGTAGTTATAGTCTATAGGAAGTTAGTCTATAGGGAGTTAGTCTATAGGGAGTTAGTCTATAGGGAGTTAGTCTATAGGGAGTTATAGTCTATAGGGAGTTATAGTCTATAGGGAGTTACAGTCTATAGGGAGTTAGTCTATAGGGAGTTAGTCTATAGGGAGTTAGTCTATAGGGAGTTAGTCTATAGGGAGTTAGTCTATAGGGAGTTAGTCTATAGGGAGTTATAGTCTATAGGGAGTTAGTCTATAGGGAGTTAGTCTATAGGGAGTTAGTCTATAGGGAGTTAGTCTATAGGGAGTTAGTCTATAGGGAGTTAGTCTATAGGTAGTTAGTCTATAGGGAGTTAGTCTATAGGTAGTTACAGTCTATAGGGAGTTAGTCTATAGGGAGTTAGTCTATAGGTAGTTAGTCTATAGGGAGTTAGTCTATAGGGAGTTAGTCTATAGGGAGTTAGTCTATAGGGAGTTAGTCTATAGGGAGTTAGTCTATAGGTAGTTACAGTCTATAGGGAGTTAGTCTATAGGGAGTTAGTCTATAGGTAGTTAGTCTATAGGGAGTTAGTCTATAGGTAGTTACAGTCTATAGGGAGTTAGTCTATAGGGAGTTACAGTCTATAGGTAGTTAGTCTATAGGTAGTTAGTCTATAGGTAGTTACAGTCTATAGGGAGTTAGTCTATAGGTAGTTACAGTCTATAGGGAGTTAGTCTATAGGTAGTTACAGTCTATAGGGAGTTATAGTCTATAGGTAGTTACAGTCTATAGGGAGTTAGTCTATAGGTAGTTACAGTCTATAGGGAGTTATAGTCTATAGGTAGTTACAGTCTATAGGGAGTTAGTCTATAAGTAGTTATAGTCTATAGGTAGTTAGTCTATAGGTAGTTAGTCTATAGGTAGTTACAGTCTATAGGGATTTATAGTCTATAGGTAGTTACAGTCTATAGGGAGTTAGTCTATAGGTAGTTACAGTCTATAGGGAGTTAGTCTATAGGTAGTTACAGTCTATAGGGAGTTATAGTCTATAGGTAGTTACAGTCTATAGGGAGTTAGTCTATAGGTAGTTACAGTCTATAGGGAGTTATAGTCTATAGGTAGTTACAGTCTATAGGGAGTTATAGTCTATAGGTAGTTACAGTCTATAGGGAGTTAGTCTATAGGTAGTTACAGTCTATAGGGAGTTATAGTCTATAGGTAGTTACAGTCTATAGGGAGTTAGTCTATAAGTAGTTATAGTCTATAGGTAGTTAGTCTATAGGTAGTTAGTCTATAGGTAGTTACAGTCTATAGGTAGTTAGTCTATAAGTAGTTATAGTCTATAGGTAGTTAGTCTATAGGTAGTTAGTCTATAGGTAGTTAGTCTAGAGGTAGTTACAGTCTAGAGGTAGTTAGTCTAGAGGTAGTTACAGTCTATAGGTAGTTACAGTCTATAGGTAGTTAGTCTATAGGTAGTTAGTCTATAGGTAGTTACAGTCTATAGGTAGTTATAGTCTATAGGTAGTTACAGTCTATAGGTAGTTATATCTATAGGTAGTTAGTCTATAGGTAGTTAGTCTATAGGTAGTTACAGTCTATAGGTAGTTAGTCTATAGGTAGTTACAGTCTATAGGGAGTTACAGTCTATAGGTAGTTACAGTCTATAGGGATTTATAGTCTATAGGTAGTTAGTCTATAGGTAGTTACAGTCTATAGGTAGTTACAGTCTATAGGTAGTTAGTCTATAGGTAGTTATAGTCTATAGGTAGTTACAGTCTATAGGGATTTATAGTCTATAGGTAGTTATAGTCTATAGGTAGTTACAGTCTATAGGGATTTATAGTCTATAGGTAGTTATAGTCTATAGGTAGGGCCTTGGGCTTAAACCTGGTTAGGTAAGGTGGTGAGGTATAACTCCTGGTCCCAAACATAATACTTGCCTTGAGGGAGGTCTGAGGGGCAGGGAGTAAACCCATTGGCTCTACAGTCCTCACAGCCCAGTCCATTCACCTCAGCTGAACAGCTACATTGGACTGGCCAGCTACCGTAAAGATCCACTGGCTCTCCATTGGTCTGTAGGCTCTGGTCAGCCTCATCAGCCCCTAGCCCTGCTCTTTCCCCAGCCCCCTCCTGTGACAGGTGGCTGCTCCGCTCCCCACTGCCCAGATAAGTGACCTCTGACTGGCTACACTCACAGGGCCCTCCCTGAGCTGGAGCTGGCTGTGGGTTCTCAACGGGGTAACTGTGCAGCTCATCATCCTCCACAGGCACACTGGGGCTGGGGTTGGAGCTGGGGCCCTGTCCCGTCTGGGCAGGAGAGGCAGGGGGAGCTGGGGCCTCGTCGGTCAGCGTGTGGGGCTGGTCTTCAGGTGGGCACGGCAGGGGAAGCAGCTGGCTCAATACCTGTAACACCTGGAACAGGTAGGTTGGGGGAGATCACCCATTTCATTACTGTAAAAGACAATGTGCTATCAATGATTTGCCTGTAAATAAAAGCAGTAATCGAGTATGACTCATAAAGTCAATATTTACTAAGTCCACAGATGTCGAGAGGCTGTAAATGACTTCAGTTCTCATTTGTCTAGTCAGCCCCTCACCTAGCTACAGTATTCACCTAGCTACAGTATTCACCTAGCTACAGTATTCACCTAGCTACGGTATTCACCTAGCTACGGTATTCACCTAGCTACAGTATTCACCTAGCTACGGTATTCACCTAGCTACAGTATTCCCCTAGCTACAGTATTCACCTAGCTACAGTATTCACCTAGCTACGGTATTCACCTAGCTACGGTATTCACCTAGCTACAGTGTTCACCTAGCTACAGTATTCACCTAGCTACAGTATTCACCTAGCTACGGTATTCACCTAGCTACGGTATTCACCTAGCTACAGTGTTCACCTAGCTACAGTATTCACCTAGCTACAGTATTCACCTAGCTACAGTATTCACCTAGCTACGGTATTCACCTAGCTACAGTATTCCCCTAGCTACAGTATTCACCTAGCTACAGTATTCACATAGCTACGGTATTCACCTAGCTACAGTATTCACCTAGCTACAGTGTTCACCTAGCTACAGTATTCACCTAGCTACAGTATTCACCTAGCTACGGTATTCACCTAGCTACAGTATTCAGTCCAGACCTAAGAGAACTCTAGTTCTAATGATGCTTTCAGGGAAACAAAGAGTTACTTTGGAGGTGACTACAACTACTTGAAAACGAATCCTCAAAAAATGACTACTTTAAAATAACTATTTGAATACAGATCTCAGGAAGTGACTACATTTCGGAAGTGTTCTTGTTTGAAACACACACTACACCATCTTCAAAGGGATACTTTACTCAGAATATAAACGAACATGACTTTCCCACCGAACTTGGCTGTGGTTGATTCGAGAAGGCAGTTTTGGGATATTTCCTTTGTTTTCGACACTTAATAGCCATATTTTGTTACTGTTAGCATTCTCAGTAACGTTTAACATTAAACTGTTCTTGTGCCGCAGTAAAACAACTGTAATTACCTTGTATTTGCATTTTGTTGCATAATAATTTGGTAATTGCATATTAATTTATTTTACCAGGTAGGTTGACTGAGAACACATTCTCATGTACAGCAACAACCTGGGGAATAGTTACAGGGGAGAGGAGGGGGGAGGAAAGAGCCAATTGTTAGCTGGGGATGATTAGGTGACCGTGATGGTATGAAGGCCAGATTGGGAATTTAGCCAGGACACCGGGGTTAACACCCTACTCTTACGATAAGTGCCATGGGATCTTTAATGACCTCAGACACCTGTTTAACGTCCCATCCGAAAGACAGCACTCTACACAGGGCAGTGTCCCCAACCACCACCCTGGGGCATTGGGATATTTATTTTTAGACCAGAGGAAAGAGTGCCTCCTACTGGCCCTCCAACACCACTTCCAGCAGCATCTGGTCTCCCATGCAGGGACTGAACCTTGACTCTAAAAGTCAGGTTCATGTCCCTATTCTCACATTTACCCAACTCAGTAAAGTAGAATTGAATTGAAATGAAGTAAATTGAACTGGATTGCATTGAATTGTATTGAGTCGACTCACATTCTCCATGGTGGGTCTGTTGCGTGGTCGTGTAGAGGTGCAGTCCAGGGCTAGACGCAACAAGGTAAAGGACATAGAGTGGGGACAAAGACCAGCTCTCGGGTCCAGATACTGAAGACAGGAGTCTACACTGCCAGTGTCCTCCAACTCTCCACGTAGGACGTTTCTCTGGACGGGAGGGAGGGAGGATGAACCAGAGCGCATGTATCCAGCAATACAACATGATTTCATGTGTTTAGCAAGCATTTCAATACAATGTGCAATTCTAGTCTTACCAGCAGGGTGTGTTTAGGAGTCTCCTCTCTAGCTTTCCGTCCCGTTATCATTTCCATTATAACCTAAAGAACAAATAGCTTCTTATTAACAGGTTCTGGTCATAGACATCCAAGCAATTCACAAACAGCTATGTTCTGGCATTCAGATCAGTTTATCTAGTATTAGTCGCAAGTAGCTGACAAAAGACCACGTCTGTTGAAAGAGGATTGTTTTTGTCACGCGCTCCCTAACTCACCACTCCCAAGCTGAACACGTCTGTTGAAAGAGGATTGTTTTTGTCACGCGCTCCCTAACTCACCACTCCCAAGCTGAACACGTCCAGACTGACGGACAGCTTTCCGTCTCGTATGTATTCCTCCGGCAGGTAGCCCAGGGTTCCGAAGGTCGTATCCAAGGTAACGGTGCAGCTCTGACTGACGGAGTGGGGTCTGAGACGGGCCGTCCCAAAATCAGACAGCTTGGGGTGCAGCCGCTCGTCCAGCAGGATGTTAGAACTACACAGAGAGAATACGCTTTGGAACTCAGGTGTGACAGGGTTCTTTAGAACTACACAGAGAGAATACGCTTTGGAACTCAGGTGTGACAGGGTTCTTTAGAACTACACAGAGAGAATACGCTTTGGAACTCAGGTGTGACAGGGTTCTTTAGAACTACACAGAGAGAATACGCTTTGGAACTCAGGTGTGACAGGGAGTCAGTTACGAACAAATTCTTATTTTCAATGACGGCCTAGGAATAGTGGGTTAACTGCCTTGTTCAGGGGCAGAACGACAGATTTGTACCTTGTCAGCTCGGGGATTTGATCTTGCAACCTTCCGGTTACTAGTCCAATGCACTAACCACTAGGCTTTCCTGCCACTAACCACTAGGCTAGGGGGTGAAAGGGGGTGAGGTGAGTGACTAGACTAGAGGTTTGAGCTTGTACCTTGTGATGTTATAGACTAGAGGTTTGAGCCGGTACCTTGTGATGTTATTGACTAGTGGTTTGAGCCGGTACCTTGTGATGTTATTGACTAGTGGTTTGAGCCGGTACCTTGTGATGTTATTGACTAGTGGTTTGAGCCGGTACCTTGTGATGTTATAGACTAGAGGTTTGAGCCGGTACCTTGTGATGTTATAGACTAGAGGTTTGAGCCAGTACCTTGTGATGTTCCCACAGACCACAGTGCAGGGCTGAGCCATGTGTAGGTGATGTACAGCCTTAGCCGTCCCCTTGATGATGTCCAGACGCTCCTGCCATGAGAGAGGAGGCACTACGTTCTACAGAGAGATGCAGGAAGGGAAACATGTTACCATTTAAACACCAATACACCTACTACCATACAGTCTGTCCACCACAGAGACAGATACGCTGATATGTTCGGCATTGGAATAGAATAGAATAGTAGTTTAGTAGAATTAAATGGAAGCTTATTGTCCATCGGAGGACGGAAATTTGCCTTTACAGTATCACAACATACAAGTAGAATAGGTAACACAACCTACAACTAGAATAGGTAACACAACCTACAACTAGAATAGGTAATACAACTAGAATAGGTAACACAACCTACAACTAGAATAGGTAACACAACCTACAACTAGAATAGGTAACACAACCTACAACTAGAATAGGTAACACAACCTACAACTAGAATAGGTAACACAACCTACAACTAGAATAGGTAACACAACCTACAACTAGAATAGGTAACACAACCTACAACTAGAATAGGTAACACAACCTACAACTAGAATAGGTAACACAACCTACAACTAGAATAGGTAATACAACCTACAACTAGAATAGGTAACACAACCTACAACTAGAATAGGTAACACAACCTACAACTAGAATAGATAATACAACTAGAATAGGTAATACAACCTACAACTAGAATAGGTAACACAACCTACAACTAGAATAGGTAACACAACCTACAACTAGAATAGGTAATACAACCTACAACTAGAATAGGTAATACAACTAGAATAGGTAACACAACCTACAACTAGAATAGGTAACACAACTAGAATAGGTAATACAACCTACAACTAGAATAGGTAACACAACCTACAACTAGAATAGGTAACACAACTAGAATAGGTAACACAACCTACAACTAGAATAGGTAATACAACTAGAATAGGTAATACAACTAGAATAGGTAACACAACCTACAACTAGAATAGGTAACACAACTAGAATAGGTAATACAACCTACAACTAGAATAGGTAACACAACCTACAACTAGAATAGGTAATACAACTAGAATAGGTAACACAACCTACAACTAGAATAGGTAATACAACCTACAACTAGAATAGGTAACACAACCTACAACTAGAATAGGTAATACAACTAGAATAGGTAACACAACTAGAATAGATAACACAACCTACAACTAGAATAGGTAATACAACTAGAATAGGTAACACAACTAGAATAGGTAACACAACTAGAATAGGTAATACAACCTACAACTAGAATAGGTAACACAACCTACAACTAGAATAGGTAACACAACCTACAACTAGAATAGGTAACACAACCTACAACTAGAATAGATAATACAACTAGAATAGGTAACACAACCTACAACTAGAATAGGTAATACAACCTACAACTAGAATAGGTAACACAACTAGAATAGGTAACACAACCTACAACTAGAATAGGTAATACAACCTACAACTAGAATAGGTAATACAACCTACAACTAGAATAGGTAACACAACTAGAATAGGTAATACAACCTACAACTAGAATAGGTAACACAACCTACAACTAGAATAGGTAACACAACCTACAACTAGAATAGGTAATACAACCTAAAACTAGAATAGGTAACACAACTAGAATAGGTAATACAACCTACAACTAGAATAGGTAACACAACCTACAACTAGAATAGGTAACACAACCTACAACTAGAATAGGTAATACAACTAGAATAGGTAACACAACCTACAACTAGAATAGGTAATACAACCTACAACTAGAATAGGTAATACAACCTACAACTAGAATAGGTAACACAACTAGAATAGGTAACACAACCTACAACTAGACTAGGTAACACAACCTACAACTAGAATAGGTAATACAACTAGAATAGGTAATACAACCTACAACTAGAATAGGTAATACAACCTACAACTAGAATAGGTAATACAACCTACAACTAGAATAGGTAATACAACCTACAACTAGAATAGGTAATACAACCTACAACTAGAATAGGTAACACAACCTACAACTAGAATAGGTAACACAACCTACAACTAGAATAGGTAATACAACCTACAACTACAATAGGTAACACAACCTACAACTAGAATAGGTAATACAACCTACAACTAGAATAGGTAACACAACCTACAACTAGAATAGGTAACACAACCTACAACTAGAATAGGTAATACAACCTACAACTAGAATAGGTAACACAACTAGAATAGGTAATACAACCTACAACTAGAAAAGGTAACACAACCTACAACTAGAATAGGTAATACAACCTACAACTAGAATAGGTAACACAACTAGAATAGGTAACACAACCTACAACTAGAATAGGTAATACAACTAGAATAGGTAATACAACTAGAATAGGTAACACAACCTACAACTAGAATAGGTAATACAACTAGAATAGGTAATACAACTAGAATAGGTAATACAACTAGAATAGGTAATACAACTAGAATAGGTAACACAACTAGAATAGGTAATACAACTAGAATAGGTATATTTTCTGAAGAAAATGTGTGAGCTTGTGCATAGCGGTGTCTGAACTGAAGAGGTAGATCTCACCTGGTCATGCAGTCTGTGGAACAGTGTTGGGAAGGTAAGGGATATAGAATAGAATATCTCACCTGGTCATGCAGTCTGTGGAACAGTGTTGGGAAGGTAAGGGATATAGAATAGAATATCTCACCTGGTCATGCAGTCTGTGGAACAGAGATCCATTGGGAAGGTAAGGGTATACCAGCCAGTAACGATCCCCATCAGAGTAACAACCCAACAGCTCTAAGATGTTAGGATGCTGGTAGCTGAAAGATAAACAGGCAGATTTGATGATTAGTAACAGGCAGATATTTACCTTTATTTAACCAGGTAAGTCATTGACAACAGATTTTATTTTTTACAATTAGGAGAAGATGTGTGCATGGAAGACTATTGATGTCATAATGGATTTCAGAGGTAAATATTTACACAGAAACCATCTAAAATGGAGGATTAATGGAGTAGGTAGACATACAGAAACCATCTAAAATGGAGGATTACTGGAGTAGGTAGACATACAGAAACCATCTAAAATGGAGGATTAATGGAGTAGGTAGACATACAGAAACCATCTAAAATGGAGGATTAATGGAGTAGGTAGACATACAGAAACCATCTAAAATGGAGGATTAATGGAGTAGGTAGACATACAGAAACCATCTAAAATGGAGGATTAATGGAGTAGGTAGACATACAGAAACCATCTAAAATGGAGGATCAATGGAGTAGGTAGACATACAGAAACCATCTAAAATGGAGGATTACTGGAGTAGGTAGACATACAGAAACCATCTAAAACGGTGGATTAATGGAGTAGGTAGACATACAGAAACCATCTAAAATGGAGGATCAATGGAGTAGGTAGACATACAGAAACCATCTAAAATGGAGGATTACTGGAGTAGGTAGACATACAGAAACCATCTAAAATGGAGGATTAATGGAGTAGGTAGACATACAGAAACCATCTAAAATGGAGGATTAATGGAGTAGGTAGACATACAGAAACCATCTAAAATGGAGGATTAATGGAGTAGGTAGACATACAGAAACCATCTAAAATGGAGGATCAATGGAGTAGGTAGACATACAGAAACCATCTAAAATGGAGGATTACTGGAGTAGGTAGACATACAGAAACCATCTAAAATGGAGGATTACTGGAGTAGGTAGACATACAGAAACCATCTAAAACGGAGGATTAATGGAGTAGGTAGACATACAGAAACCATCTAAAATGGAGGATCAATGGAGTAGGTAGACATACAGAAACCATCTAAAATGGAGGATTACTGGAGTAGGTAGACATACAGAAACCATCTAAAATGGAGGATTAATGGAGTAGGTAGACATACAGAAACCATCTAAAATGGAGGATTAATGGAGTAGGTAGACATACAGAAACCATCTAAAATGGAGGATTAATGGAGTAGGTAGACATACAGAAACCATCTAAAATGGAGGATCAATGGAGTAGGTAGACATACAGAAACCATCTAAAATGGAGGATTACTGGAGTAGGTAGACATACAGAAACCATCTAAAATGGAGGATTAATGGAGTAGGTAGACATACAGAAACCATCTAAAATGGAGGATCAATGGAGTAGGTAGACATACAGAAACCATCTAAAATGGAGGATTAATGGAGTAGGTAGACATACAGAAACCATCTAAAATGGAGGATTAATGGAGTAGGTAGACATACAGATGATGAACTTCCATCTCTCTCCTGAATAGATCCCACAACTTCCTCCATGAGGCTTTCTGCACCTATACAGACCAACGAAGAAGACCAACAAACACTTGAACTGTGTTGCGTATGTCCCCAGTCCTTTTGAAGCACATGACCAAATAAATGTCTCTCTAGTTGAATAATGACCTGTATTATATTTCATCTCCATCAAGCCAGGGTCATTTTGGAAAAGATGAATTTTATAAATGGAGCACTGTGTGGAGTAGGAGTGTCATCAATACCTGCTTGAAGAGCTTGACAGCGAAGGTTTCATTTCCCTTTACCGCTCTGTAGACAGCAGAGAAGCTGCCCTCAGAGATCTTCATGTCCTGGTGAAAATGTCTAGTTCCCTCTATGACGTCTGAGTAGGTGATCACAAGCCTGTGGTTTCTACCTAGCAACAGAGTGAAAACACTTAAGCCTGTGGTTTCTACCTAGCAACAGAGTGAAAACACTTAAGCCTGTGGTTTCTACCTAGCAACAGAGTGAAAACACTTAAGCCTGTGGTTTCTACCTAGCAACAGAGTGAAAACACTAAGCCTGTGGTTTCTACCTAGCAACAGAGTGAAAACACTAAGCCTGTGGTTTCTACCTAGCAACAGAGTGAAAACACTAAGCCTGTGGTTTCTACCTAGCAACAGAGTGAAAACACTAAGCCTGTGGTTTCTACCTAGCAACAGAGTGAAAACACTAAGCCTGTGGTTTCTACCTAGCAACAGAGTGAAAACACTACGCCTGTGGTTTCTACTGAGCAACAGAGTGAAAACACTACGCCTGTGGTTTCTACCTTGCAACAGAGTGAAAACACTATGCCTGTGGTTTCTACAAGGTGAGAACACTTAGAACATACGCAGAGTAACGAGGAAAAACCTCAGCATTCTCACTAGTACTTTTACACACAATGAGTCGTATGGCTACGTCCCAAACAGCACCATATTCCCTACGTAGTGGACTACTTTTGACCCATGGCCACTAGTTAGGGAATATAGGGTGCCCATTTGGGTTGCACGCTATGAAACCGGTCGTCAATGAAACCACAAAATAGAAAGAGAAGTGAAATAGGGAATTGGATACCTCTCAGAAGCTTACTCTCATAGGATGTTTGACATAATGCCCTCAATATTATTTATGGGTCTGTTGTAACTAGGGACCATCTGAACACATCAGTCTGTTGTATCTAGGGACCATCTCAACACATCAGTCTGTTGTATCTAGGGACCATCTCAACACATCAGTCTGTTGTATCTAGGGACCATCTCAACACATCAGTCTGTTGTATCTAGGGACCATCTCAACACATCAGTCTGTTGTAACTAGGGACCATCTGAACACATCAGTCTGTTGTAACTAGGGACCATCTCAACACATCAGTCTGTTGTAACTAGGGACCATCTGAACACATCAGTCTGTTGTAACTAGGGACCATCTCAACACATCAGTCTGTTGTAACTAGGGACCATCTGAACACATCAGTCTGTTGTAACAAGGGACCATCTCAACACATCAGTCTGTTGTAACTAGGGACCATCTGAACACATCAGTCTGTTGTAACAAGGGACCATCTCAACACATCCGTCTGTTGTAACTAGGGACCATCTCAACACATCAGTCTGTTGTAACTAGGGACCATCTCAACACATCCGTCTGTTGTAACTAGGGACCATCTCAACACATCAGTCTGTTGTATCTAGGGACCATCTCAACACATCAGTCTGTTGTAACTAGGGACCATCTCAACACATCCGTCTGTTGTAACTAGGGACCATCTCAACACATCCGTCTGTTGTAACTAGGGACCATCTCAACACATCAGTCTGTTGTATCTAGGGACCATCTCAACACATCAGTCTGTTGTAACTAGGGACCATCTCAACACATCAGTCTGTTGTATCTAGGGACCATCTCAACACATCAGTCTGTTGTAACTAGGGACCATCTCAACACATCCGTCTGTTGTAACTAGGGACCATCTCAACACATCCGTCTGTTGTAACTAGGGACCATCTCAACACATCCGTCTGTTGTATCTAGGGACCATCTCAACACATCAGTCTGTTGTAACTAGGGACCATCTCAACACATCAGTCTGTTGTAACTAGGGACCATCTCAACACATCCGTCTGTTGTAACTAGGGACCATCTCAACACATCCGTCTGTTGTATCTAGGGACCATCTCAACACATCAGTCTGTTGTAACTAGGGACCATCTCAACACATCAGTCTGTTGTAACTAGGGACCATCTGAACACATCAGTCTGTTGTAACAAGGGACCATCTCAACACATCAGTCTGTTGTAACTAGGGACCATCTCAACACATCAGTCTGTTGTAACTAGGGACCATCTCAACACATCCGTCTGTTGTAACTAGGGACCATCTCAACACATCAGTCTGTTGTATCTAGGGACCATCTCAACACATCAGTCTGTTGTAACTAGGGACCATCTCAACACATCAGTCTGTTGTAACTAGGGACCATCTCAACACATCCGTCTGTTGTATCTAGGGACCATCTCAACACATCAGTCTGTTGTAACTAGGGACCATCTCAACACATCAGTCTGTTGTAACTAGGGACCATCTCAACACATCAGTCTGTTGTAACTAGGGACCATCTCAACACATCAGTCTGTTGTATCTAGGGACCATCTCAACACATCAGTCTGTTGTAACTAGGGACCATCTCAACACATCCGTCTGTTGTAACTAGGGACCATCTCAACACATCCGTCTGTTGTATCTAGGGACCATCTCAACACATCAGTCTGTTGTAACTAGGGACCATCTCAACACATCAGTCTGTTGTAACTAGGGACCATCTCAACACATCCGTCTGTTGTAACTAGGGACCATCTCAACACATCCGTCTGTTGTAACTAGGGACCATCTCAACACATCCGTCTGTTGTATCTAGGGACCATCTCAACACATCAGTTTGTTGTAACTAGGGACCATCTCAACACATCAGTCTGTTGTAACTAGGGACCATCTCAACACATCCGTCTGTTGTAACTAGGGACCATCTCAACACATCCGTCTGTTGTATCTAGGGACCATCTCAACACATCAGTCTGTTGTATCTAGGGACCATCTCAACACATCAGTCTGTTGTAACTAGGGACCATCTGAACACATCCATCTGTTGTAACTAGGGACCATCTCAACACATCAGTCTGTTGTATCTAGGGACCATCTCAACACATCAGTCTGTTGTAACTAGGGACCATCTCAACACATCAGTCTGTTGTAACTAGGGACCATCTCAACACATCCGTCTGTTGTATCTAGGGACCATCTCAACACATCAGTCTGTTGTAACTAGGGACCATCTCAACACATCAGTCTGTTGTAACTAGGGACCATCTCAACACATCAGTCTGTTGTAACTAGGGACCATCTCAACACATCAGTCTGTTGTATCTAGGGACCATCTCAACACATCAGTCTGTTGTAACTAGGGACCATCTCAACACATCCGTCTGTTGTAACTAGGGACCATCTCAACACATCCGTCTGTTGTAACTAGGGACCATCTCAACACATCCGTCTGTTGTATCTAGGGACCATCTCAACACATCAGTCTGTTGTAACTAGGGACCATCTCAACACATCAGTCTGTTGTAACTAGGGACCATCTCAACACATCCGTCTGTTGTAACTAGGGACCATCTCAACACATCCGTCTGTTGTATCTAGGGACCATCTCAACACATCAGTCTGTTGTAACTAGGGACCATCTCAACACATCAGTCTGTTGTAACTAGGGACCATCTCAACACATCAGTCTGTTGTAACTAGGGACCATCTCAACACATCCGTCTGTTGTAACTAGGGACCATCTCAACACATCAGTCTGTTGTATCTAGGGACCATCTCAACACATCAGTCTGTTGTAAATAGGGACCATCTCAACACATCCGTCTGTTGTAACTAGGGACCATCTCAACACATCCGTCTGTTGTATCTAGGGACCATCTCAACACATCAGTCTGTTGTAACTAGGGACCATCTCAACACATCAGTCTGTTGTAACTAGGGACCATCTCAACACATCAGTCTGTTGTAACTAGGGACCATCTGAACACATCAGTCTGTTGTATCTAGGGACCATCTCAACACATCAGTCTGTTGTAACTAGGGACCATCTGAACACATCAGTCTGTTGTATCTAGGGACCATCTCAACACATCAGTCTGTTGTAACTAGGGACCATCTCAACATATCCGTCTGTTGTATCTAGGGACCATCTCAACACATCAGTCTGTTGTAACTAGGGACCATCTCAACATATCCGTCTGTTGTATCTAGGGACCATCTGAACACATCAGTCTGTTGTAACTAGGGACCATCTCAACACATCAGTCTGTTGTAACTAGGGACCATCTCAACACATCCGTCTGTTGTAACTAGGGACCATCTCAACACATCCGTCTGTTGTAACTAGGGATCATCTCAACACATCAGTCTGTTGTAACTAGGGACCATCTGAACACATCAGTCTGTTGTAACAAGGGACCATCTCAACACATCAGTCTGTTGTAACTAGGGACCATCTCAACACATCAGTCTGTTGTAACTAGGGACCATCTGAACACATCAGTCTGTTGTGACAAGGGACCATCTCAACACATCAGTCTGTTGTAACTAGGGACCATCTCAACACATCCGTCTGTTGTAACTAGGGACCATCTCAACACATCCGTCTGTTGTAACTAGGGACCATCTCAACACATCAGTCTGTTGTAACTAGGGACCATCTCAACACATCCGTCTGTTGTAACTAGGGACCATCTCAACACATCAGTCTGTTGTAACTAGGGACCATCTCAACACATCAGTCTGTTGTATCTAGGGACCATCTCAACACATCAGTCTGTTGTAACTAGGGACCATCTCAACACATCAGTCTGTTGTGGACCAGAGGTGTGATGTTTTGACATAAGAACGTGTGATAGTAGTACCAACATAGCACGATGAATACAATTCCTACTGAAACAATGAAATGACTCAGCAATCTAATGTATTCATCTCATTAGGAATATTAAAAGGTGGACAGAAAAATGTCAAATTAAAAGAATATTAACATTGTCACATACATCGGATAGGTGCAGTCTAATGTATTGTTTTACAAGGCGAAATAGGGTTAAGTGCCTTGCTCAAGGGCACACGGGCAGTTTTTTCACATTGTCGGCTCAGCAGCCTTTCAGTTATGTACCTTCACTTGACACATGATAATTAGACTGGTTCCAACCAGGTTGGGTCGACTCGCTGGCAGGTGGGGGTGGCTGAGAAAACAGGACGTGGTGACAAAAACACACACAACACGGAACATACAACAGACAACAGTTAGTACAGTGTAACTAAGGATGAATTACAGGGTGACACATGGACTAGCCTACATAGACAACTGTTAGTACAGTGTAACTAAGGATGAATTACAGGGTGACACATGGACTAGCCTACATAGACAACTGTTAGTACAGTGTAACTAAGGATGAATTACAGGGTGACACATGGACTAGCCTACGTAGACAACAGTTAGTACAGTGTAACTAAGGATGAATTACAGGGTGACACATGGACTAGCCTAGGTAGACAACAGTTAGTACAGTGTAACTAAGGATGAATTACAGGGTGACACATGGACTAGCCTACATAGACAACAGTTAGTACAGTGTAACTAAGGATGAATTACAGGGCGACACATGGACTAGCCTACATAGGCAACAGTTATTACAGGGTGACACATGGACTAGCCTACATAGACAACAGTTATTACAGGGTGACATATGGACTAGCCTACGTAGACAACAGTTATTACAGGGTGACACATGGACTAGCCTACGTAGACAACAGTTATTACAGGGTGATAGATACATCAGGACATAACTAGTAGCCTACCGTGGGTAACTGAGGAGGGGAGGGGTTTGATTAATAGATACATCAGGACATAACTAGTAGCCTACCGTGGGTAACTGAGGAGGGGAGGGGTTTGATTAATAGATACATCAGGACATAACTAGTAGCCTACCGTGGGTAACTGAGGAGGGGAGGGGTTTGATTAATAGATACATCAGGACATAACTAGTAGCCTACCGTGGGTAACTGAGGAGGGGAGGGGTTTGATTAATAGATACATCAGGACATAACTAGTAGCCTACCGTGGGTAACTGAGGAGGGGAGGGGTTTGATTAATAGATACATCATGACATAACTAGTAGCCTACCGCGGGTAAATGAAGAGGGGAGGGGTTTGATTAATAGATACATCAGGACATAACTAGTAGCCTACCGTGGGTAACTGAGGAGGGGAGGGGTTTGATTAATAGATACATCAGGACATAACTAGTAGCCTACCGCGGGTAACTGAGGAGGGGAGGGATTATCCCTGCTGCTCTTTGATGGTCCACTGTTGGGGAAGGAATGCTGTGTTTCTGAAAGGACAACATTTCACTGTTTTATTGCCCACTAATAACATCGACCTACATTATCAACCATTAGTGTAGCAGGACACTGAAAATGTTCAGTCTGACAGATTGCTAAATGTTGTGTTGACAGTGTTGAGTGCTTGCACACGAATAGAGGAAGTTTACGCAACAATGACATTACAGAAGTGAAACCAAAGGGTATTTGCTTCAGTGAAAAACAAGCTACAGTTCAGGAAGTCGTAAGGTGTGGAATACTATACGAAACTGACACAAACTGCAGTGT
This sequence comes from Oncorhynchus kisutch, assembly GCF_002021735.2. Taxonomy (NCBI): domain Eukaryota; kingdom Metazoa; phylum Chordata; class Actinopteri; order Salmoniformes; family Salmonidae; genus Oncorhynchus; species Oncorhynchus kisutch. The sequence continues at coordinate 10,801,809 of NW_022261985.1, read as the reverse complement.
GGTAAAGGTCTATTAATAGGTCGCCTTACCTTGAGGAATAAAGAACTGTAGAGCTCTGTAGTGACCCATATCCTCCAACACCTTCACAAGGTCCCCAACAGTTTTGTTCTGTTGCGCCCACGACCAGATGAGTTCTCGCGTGGGGCTCTTGCCTATTGCCTCCAGCCTCTCCGTGCGTCGCACCTCCGTCCAACTTGGCACGATACGCGCCGCTGAAGGGGGACAGATAAAGGAGAGAAATAAGCGCGTTAACAACAGGAAACACGTTCTTATAGTGCGTGGGCGTATTGGCCGTCTGGCAATTCGGAATTATGACATCATAATTTATACTGAGCATTTGGCTGACCAGTGAGCAATGGTCCGCTCCTCTAACCAGATGGGTCAGGCCAGTTTTATGATTGGCTGAGCTGAGGTGGAGCAAATTCACATTCAATGTCAAACGCAGATTATCAAAGAGAGTGAGACCCGCTCTCTGTCAGTCACTTATCAGTGAGAGCCTCTCTGTCAGTCACTTATCAGTGAGACCCGCTCTCTGTCAGTCACTTATCAGTGAGACCCACTCTCTGTCAGTCACTCTGTCAGTCACTTATCAGTGAGACAGAAGATCACATATCAAAGAGTGAGACCAGCTCTCTGTCAGAACAGGAGATCACATATCAAAGAGTGAGACCAGCTCTCTGTCAGAACAGGAGATCACATATCAAAGAGTGAGACCAGCTCTCTGTCAGAACAGGAGATCACATATCAAAGAGTGAGACCAGCTCTCTGTCAGAACAGGAGATCACATATCAAAGAGTGAGACCAGCTCTCTGTCAGAACAGATCACATATCAAAGAGTGAGACCAGCTCTCTGTCAGAACAGGAGATCACATATCAAAGAGTGAGACCAGCTCTCTGTCAGAACAGGAGATCACATATCAAAGAGTGAGACCAGCTCTCTGTCAGAACAGGAGATCACATATCAAAGAGTGAGACCAGCTCTCTGTCAGAACAGGAGATCACATATCAAAGAGTGAGACCAGCTCTCCGTCAGAACAGGAGATCACATATCAAAGAGTGAGACCAGCTCTCTGTCAGAACAGGAAATCATGTGTCACGACAACAGAAAGGTGGTGCTGAAACAGTTAAGAGACCAAAAGAAGGCATCTTGGTGCTGACGTCTCTAAATGTCTGAAATGAACCCAGGCATTTGTTAAAAGTTCTGGTTGTGCTGGTCCGAGAGCAGCAGACAACAGTGGTGTAGTTGAGACAGAGGAAGACTCACACACACTGACACAGATCCTGTATCCTACTGTTACCAGTTAGGTCTCATAGGTTGGCTGTATATTGTATACAATAGTCTCTTCAGCCCGGCAAGGCAACGAGGGTTTCTGATCAGTAGCAGAGCGGAAGAGCCGTGTATCTGGCGCCTCATTGGCTAGAGGGGTCCTACCTTATCTCACGTTACACGCCTGCCTTCCATCTTTGATGATACACCTGTATGTATTTCCACTGTTAAAGTGGGCCGCTTGACTCGTCAATATAATAGATCACATTTAACTGTAGTGACTAGGGAGTCCGGTGTCGGATTCCATTTAACTGTAGTGACTAGGGAGTCCGGTGTCAGATTCCATTTAACTGTAGTGACTAGGGAGTCCGGTGTCGGATTCCATTTAACTGTAGTGACTAGGGAGTCCGTTGTTGGATTCCATTTAACTGTAGTGACTAGGGAGTCCGGTGTCGGATTCCATTTAACTGTAGTGACTAGGGAGTCCGGTGTCGGATTCCATTTAACTGTAGTGACTAGGGAGTCCGGTGTCGGATTCCATTTAACTGTAGTGACTAGGGAGTCCGGTGTCGGATTCCATTTAACTGTAGTGACTAGGGAGTCCGGTGTCGGATTCCATTTAACTGTAGTGACTAGGGAGTCCGGTGTCGGATTCCATTTAACTGTAGTGACTAGGGAGTCCGGTGTCGGATTCCATTTAACTGTAGTGACTAGGGACTCCGGTGTCAGATTCCATTTATCTGTATTGACAAGGGACTCCGGTGTCAGATTCCATTTAACTGTAGTGACTAGGGACTCCGGTGTCGGATTCCATTTAACTGTAGTGACTAGGGACTCCGGTGTCGGATTCCATTTAACTGTAGTGACCAGGGACTCCGGTGTCGGATTCCATTGCACATCCACCGTCATTGGAGGCTGGAAAGTCCCGCCTGAAATGTCATTTGCCTCATCGGGAGGGCCCGTCACTGCTTGCCTCAAACGAAGCACACCGCTGGAAATCTGTCCACATCCACAGAAACTAGTCCCATCTTTCTATGACAAACACAGATGGTTTTATATTGAATTATTTTTTATTTTTTTTAAACAGTAATTATTTGTTTCCTCATGATTTGTTTTCTCACTCACTCACTCACTCACTCACTCACTCACTCACTCACTCACTCACTCACTCACTCACCCCCTCACTCACTCACCCCCTCACTCACTCACCCCCTCACTCACTCACTCACTCATTTTTACCCATGACATAGTTTTCAAAGTAGCCCAATTTGTCAGGAAAACTACAAACATGACAACTGACTCAGTGACTGTGCAGGCTCGCGGAAGCCAATGTAGAGTGAGGTTAAATGCAGGTTAAAAACATGATCCACGTCTATACCATGGTAAAAATGATGCAGTACCATGGTAATAGTTAAGGACAATGGCAGTACAATGGTAGTACCATCAAACTTCAGGGCTAAAACCACAGTACTTTTCCATGATACAGACTATATCATGGTATTAATGAAAGTACCCCAGTAGTACCATGGTATTAATGAAAGTACCACAGTAGTACCATGGTATAAGTGAAAGTACCATCGTAGTACCATGGTATAAGTGAAAGTACCACAGTAGTACCATGTTATTAATGAAAGTACCACAGTAGTACCATAGTAGTATCATAGTAGTATCATAGTAGTATCATGGTATTAATGAAAGTAGCATAGTAGTATCATAGTAGTATCATAGTAGTATCATAGTAGTATCATGGTATTAATGAAAGTATCATAGTAGTATCATGGTATTAATGAAAGTAGCAAAGTAGTATCATAGTAGTATCATAGTAGTATCATAGTAGTATCATGGTATTAATGAAAGTAGCATAGTAGTATCATAGTAGTATCATAGTAGTATCATGGTATTAATGAAAGTACCACAGTAGTATCATGGTATAAGTGAAAGTACCATCGTAGTACCATGATATTAGTGAAAGTACCATCGTAGTACCATGGTATAAGTGAAAGTACCACAGTAGTATCATGGTATTAGTGAAAGTACCATCGTAGTACCATGGTATTAGTGAAAGTACCATCGTAGTACCATGGTATAAGTGAAAGTACCATAGTAGTACTATGTTATTAATGAAAGTACCACAGTAGTACCATAGTAGTATCATAGTAGTATCATAGTAGTATCATGGTATTAATGAAAGTAGCATAGTAGTATCATAGTAGTATCATAGTAGTATCATGGTATTAATGAAAGTAGCATAGTAGTATCATAGTAGTATCATAGTAGTATCATAGTAGTATCATAGTAGTATCATGGTATTAATGAAAGTAGCATAGTAGTATCATGGTATTAATGAAAGTAGCATAGTAATATCATAGTAGTATCATAGTAGTATCATAGTAGTATCATGGTATTAATGAAAGTAGCATAGTAGTATCATAGTAGTATCATGGTATTAGTGAAAGTACCATCGTAGTACCATGGTATTAGTGAAAGTACCATCGTAGTACCATGGTATAAGTGAAAGTACCATCGTAGTACCATGGTATAAGTGAAAGTACTACAGTAGTACCATGGTATAAGTGAAAGTACCATCATAGTATCATGGTATTAGTGAAAGTACCATAGTAGTACCATGGTATAAGTGAAAGTACCATAGTAGTACTATGTTATTAATGAAAGTACAACAGTAGTACCATAGTAGTATCATAGTAGTATCATATTAGTATCATAGTAGTATCATGGTATTAATGAAAGTAGCATAGTAGTATCATAGTAGTATCATGGTATTAATGAAAGTAGCATAGTAGTATCATAGTAGTATCATAGTAGTATCATAGTAGTATCATGGTATTAATGAAAGTAGCATAGTAGTATCATGGTATTAATGAAAGTAGCATAGTAATATCATAGTAGTATCATAGTAGTATCATAGTAGTATCATGGTATTAATGAAAGTAGCATAGTAGTATCATAGTAGTATCATGGTATTAGTGAAAGTACCATCGTAGTACCATGGTATAAGTGAAAGTACCATCGTAGTACCATGGTATAAGTGAAAGTACTACAGTAGTACCATGGTATAAGTGAAAGTACCACAGTAGTATCATGGTATTAATGAAAGTATCATAGTAGTATCATAGTAGTATCATAGTAGTATCATAGTAGTATCATGGTATTAATAAAGGTAGCATAGTAGTATCATAGTAGTATCATAGTAGTATCATAGTAGTATCATGGTATTAATAAAGGTAGCATAGTAGTATCATAGTAGTATCATAGTAGTATCATGGTATTAATGAAAGTACCACAGTAGAACAAGGTATTAATGAAAGTAGCATTGTAGTACCATGGTATTAATGAAAGTACCACAGTAGTACCATGGTATTAATGAAAGTACCACAGTAGTACCATGGTATTAATGAAAGTACCACAGTAGTATCATGGTATTAATGAAAGTACCACAGTAGTACCATAGTATTAATGAAAGTACCACAGTAGTACCATGGTATTAATGAAAGTACCACAGTAGTACCATGGTATTAATGAAAGTACCACAGTAGTACCATGGTATTAATGAAAGTACCACAGTAGTACCATGGTATTAATGAAAGTACCACAGTAGTACCATGGTATTAATGAAAGTACCACAGTAGTACCATGGTATTAATGAAAGTAGCATTGTAGTACCATGGTACATTTGTGTTAGGGGAGAGCAAGCAAGAGGCAAATGCCCTCGAAGAGGGGTTATGAAGCAGTGATGATGATGTGAGTTGCTAACATACCAGCGCTACTGTACATTTCTGACCCCGTCTGCCGATGTTATAGTGACATTATACTATGTGCTATAGACTAACAGCGTTACATAGTGCGGTGGGGGAAAAAACGGAATGTTTATATATCACAGATGAGATCGTTAACATGTAATCTACACAACCTGTACCACAGTGTACACAAAACTTCCGTTTAGGTAAACCCGTAATCATTCCGTTTAAACCGCGCACAGAAAGTCATACTTTGTTCACATTACTCACCGAGCCCGCGCCATCCGAGGCTGTCATCACCGCTGTCGATTATCTTACAAAACTTCTCCATCAAAACTGGGGGAACATCATACAGGTACATAGACGAGTCCATCTCAACTGCGACTGAGCTGGAACCTTACTATCGTCAAGAATTTAACCTATGTGAAGCTAGCCACAATAAAGATCAGCCACGATAGTTGAATTTGCGGTTTCACTTTCAAAATAAAAGTTCCTTATTGAACGCGATTCAAATGGTTACAAATAGTTGAATCATGACATATTTTGACTAGATAAATGCTAAACAAGGTTGGAATGTTGTTATATAAAAATAAATAAAAATAATAAATAATTAATTAATTAGAAAATCAGTTGAAATAGTACTGTTAGATGTATTAGACCTCAGAATTGCATTGGGGGGCATACTCATATTTTTCACTGTACAGCCTTAGCTATGTATTGTGAATCAATGAAATGGGGTATCAGTCTACTCCGGGACACCCACAGAACAGAACTATGAAGAGTTTACACCAATATCAGTGTTGTAGCTCTTATTGCGGGACTTTGACTGTGGGGAAATCACCTCCCCAGTCAGACTATTGTACATATTAAATGCTGGTATTTTTTACAGACATTTTCCAGTCCTCCTTCGACCAGCAACCAGTGTTGTCTACTCAGTGACACTCAGAGAACACAACTCTCAGTGACACTCGGAGAACACAACTCTCAGTGACACTCAGAGAACACAACTCTCAGTGACACTCGGAGAACACAACTCTCAGTGACACTCAGAGAACACAACTCTCAGTGACACTCAGAGAACACAACTCTCAGTGACACTCAGAGAACACAACTCTCAGTGACACTCAGAGAACACAACTCTCAGTGACACCTAGAGAACACAACTCTCAGTGACACTCAGAGAACACAACTCTCAGTGACACTCAGAGAACACAACTCTCAGTGACACTCAGAGAACACAACTCTCAGTGACACTCAGAGAACACAACTCTCAGTGACACTCAGAGAACACAACGGTGAAGAGTTTCCAGAAAGAGTAGCGTCATAGCTCTCGAAGATTACGGGACTCTGAAACCACTGTGAAATGAGCCACATTGGGCTGACCAGTTACTTTACACGACTGACACATTGAACTTGGACCAAAAACACATCCCTGAGGAGAGCCTGTGTTGGTGGTGGAGTGGAGACTAAACACATCCCTGAGGAGAGCCTGTGTTGGTGGTGGAGTGGAGACGAAACACATCCCTGTGTTGGTGGTGGAGTGGAGACTAAACACATCCCTGAGGAGAGCCTGTGTTGGTGGTGGAGTGGAGACTAAACACATCCCTGTGGAGAGCCTGTGTTGGTGGTGGAGTGGAGACTAAACACATCCCTGTGTTGGTGGTGGAGTGGGGACTAAACACATCCCTGTGTTGGTGGTGGAGTGGAGACTAAACACATCCCTGTGGAGAGCCTGTGTTGGTGGTGGAGTGGAGACTAAACACATCCCTGTGTTGGTGGTGGAGTGGGGACTAAACACATCCCTGAGGAGAGCCTGTGTTGGTGGTGGAGTGGGGACTAAACACATCCCTGAGGAGAGCCTGTGTTGGTGGTGGAGTGGGGACTAAGCACATCCCTGTGTTGGTGGTGGAGTGGAGACTAAACACATCCCTGAGGAGAGCCTGTGTTGGTGGTGGAGTGGAGACTAAACACATCCCTGTGGAGAGCCTGTGTTGGTGGTGGAGTGGAGACTAAACACATCCCTGTGTTGGTGGTGGAGTGGAGACTAAACACATCCCTAAGGAGAGCCTGTGTTGGTGGTGGAGTGGAGACTAAACACATCCCTGTGGAGAGCCTGTGTTGGTGGTGGAGTGGAGACTAAACACATCCCTGTGTTGGTGGTGGAGTGGGGACTAAACACATCCCTGTGTTGGTGGTGGAGTGGAGACTAAACACATCCCTGTGGAGAGCCTGTGTTGGTGGTGGAGTGGAGACTAAACACATCCCTGTGTTGGTGGTGGAGTGGGGACTAAACACATCCCTGAGGAGAGCCTGTGTTGGTGGTGGAGTGGAGACTAAACACATCCCTGAGGAGAGCCTGTGTTGGTGGTGGAGTGGAGACTAAACACATCCCTGTGGAGAGCCTGTGTTGGTGGTGGAGTGGAGACTAAACACATCCCTGTGTTGGTGGTGGAGTGGAGACTAAACACATCCCTGAGGAGAGCCTGTGTTGGTGGTGGAGTGGAGACTAAACACATCCCTGTGTTGGTGGTGGAGTGGAGACTAAACACATCCCTAAGGAGAGCCTGTGTTGGTGGTGGAGTGGGGACTAAACACATCCCTGTGTTGGTGGTGGAGTGGAGACTAAACACAGAGGAGAGCCTGTGTTGGTGGTGGAGTGGAGACTAAACACAGAGGAGAGCCTGTGTTGGTGGTGGAGTGGAGACTAAACACATCCCTGTGTTGGTGGTGGAGTGGAGACTAAACACATCCCTGAGGAGAGCCTGTGTTGGTGGTGGAGTGGAGACTAAACACATCCCTGTGGAGAGCCTGTGTTGGTGGTGGAGTGGAGACTAAACACATCCCTGTGTTGGTGGTGGAGTGGAGACTAAACACATCCCTGAGGAGAGCCTGTGTTGGTGGTGGAGTGGAGACTAAACACATCCCTGTGGAGAGCCTGTGTTGGTGGTGGAGTGGAGACTAAACACATCCCTGAGGAGAGCCTGTGTTGGTGGTGGAGTGGAGACTAAACACATCCCTGAGGAGAGCCTGTGTTGGTGGTGGAGTGGAGACTAAACACATCCCTGAGGAGAGCCTGTGTTGGTGGTGGAGTGGAGACTAAACACATCCCTGTGGAGAGCCTGTGTTGGTGGTGGAGTGGAGACTAAACACATCCCTGTGTTGGTGGTGGAGTGGAGACTAAACACATCCCTGAGGAGAGCCTGTGTTGGTGGTGGAGTGGAGACTAAACACATCCCTGTGGAGAGCCTGTGTTGGTGGTGGAGTGGAGACTAAACACATCCCTGAGGAGAGCCTGTGTTGGTGGTGGAGTGGAGACTAAACACATCCCTGAGGAGAGCCTGTGTTGGTGGTGGAGTGGAGACTAAACACATCCCTGTGTTGGTGGTGGAGTGGAGACTAAACACATCCCTGAGGAGAGCCTGTGTTGATGGTGTGTTTGTCTGACAACGTGGGGACCCACCTTGACACACTGTGACCTCTAACTTAGGAAGTCCAACAGCCACAAAACCAGCCCCCCATCTAAGAAGATGTCCCTTATGAGTCTCTGTGCCAGAATGTAAGGCTGGATTGTGTTGAAGGCAGAAGAAAAGTCAACAAACCGAACCCTGCCATGGGATTTGGCGCCCTCTAGATGTCTATAGACCATGTTAATACCCCCTCTAGATGTCTATAGACCATGTTGAGGAGAGTAAGAATGACATCATCAACTCCTCTGCTAGGCTGATAGGCAAAGTGTTAATGGTTCGAGGAACTGCTGGGCGACGCTGAGGATATGACTTTTCACACGTTTCTCAAGGCATTTCATTACTAAGGATGTCAAGGACGACAGGGCTGTAGTTCATTCAGCACAGAGGGATTAGAGGCTTTAGGAGGGGGGTAGAATTGTTGAGTTTTTCCACAACACTGCCATGTGTTGCTGGTCGAGGGAGGATTGGAAAATGTTTGTAAAAACACCAACTATCAATATGTACAATGAGCTGACTAGGGAAGTCCCGCAATAAGAGCTAAAACGCTAATATTTGTTTAAACTCACAGTTCTGTGACTTCTATCACTTGTGACCTTAACTGAGCAGATTGATATCCAGTCTCGTTGATCCATAGGTAAGCCTGGGTAGTGAAATAGAAGGATGCCCCCGGTGCAACTCTCTAGTCTAATACATCCACAGTCCATAGGTAAGCCTGCGCAGTGAAATAGAAGGATGCCCCCGGTGCAACTCTCTAGTCTAATACATCCACAGTCCATAGGTAAGCCTGCGCAGTGAAATAGAAGGATGCCCCCGGTGCAACTCTCTAGTCTAATACATCCACAGTCCATAGGTAAGCCTGCGCAGTGAAATAGAAGGATGCCCCCGGTGCAACTCTCTAGTCTAATACATCCACAGTCCATAGGTAAGCCTGCGCAGTGAAATAGAAGGATGCCCCCGGTGCAACTCTCTAGTCTAATACATCCACAGTCCATAGGTAAGCCTGCGCAGTGAAATAGAAGGATGCCCCCGGTGCAACTCTCTAGTCTAATACATCCACAGTGCGATTCAAACAGATTTTGAATTTATATAATATTCCAAACTTTTTCTTCTTCCATTATCTAGTATAAATATGGCATGATTCCACTATTTGTATTCGTTTGCATCACTTTCAATTATAGACTATTATTTTGAAGGCAAACGGCAAATTCCACTGTTGTGGATAATCCTTATTTTGGCTAGTTTTACGTATGTAATGCCAAAGGTATTGACTGAGTGTATTCTACCAGACCGAGGCGCATGTTGCAGAATTCGGGAAATTCCATACTTCTGCCCCGGACTTCCGAGACATCTAGCGCGTTCAGATGCTTGTCTGATCTAGGGAACTCGGATATTTCCGACTTGCTGATTCGTTGAATGTGGCATGTGTACAACTACAACAAGTTAGCAAGTCGGGGACATTTTCGAGTTCCTAGTTCTGACTAGAACTTGAAACGGCATTTGAAAAGGGGTGTGGTGACGGTTCGGTGACAGCCTACCAGTGGAGGCTGATGGGATGAGCTGTATAGGAAGACGTGCTCTGTGTAATGGCTGGAATGGAGTTTATGGAACGGAGTCAAACAGGGCTTCTATATGTTTGATGTGTCTGGTAACATTTCATTGATTCCATTCCAGCCATTACAATGAGCCTGTAACGGCTTTCTTCCGATGAAGGAGAGTCGGACCAAAATGCAGCGTGGTTAGTTCGATACATGTTTAATGAAAGAATAAACACGATAAATACAAAAACAAGAAACGGAATGTGAAAACCTATACAGCCTGTCTGGTGAATACAAACACACTGAGACAGGAACAATCACCCACGAAAACACTCACCGAATATGGCTGCCTAAATATGGTTCCCAATCAGAGACAACGAGAATCACCTGACTGATTGAGAACCGCCTCAGGCAGCCATAGACTACGTAGACACCCCACAAAACCCCTAAGACAAAAACACACCACAATAACCCATGTCACACCCTGGCCTGACCAAATAATTAAAGAAAACACTAAATACTAAGACCAAGGCGTGACAGAGCCCATCCGACCAGCCTCCACTGCAGCCTACTGTAGTGGAGTTATGACATTAACCTGAAACACAGTTGGTTACATACCTATTTTATTAGGTGGCTACTGTGTGTAACATTATTTTTTTCCCACTTTACTTGATTCTGGTTTTTGTAGTTTATCTCGTGAGAAGGAGGCCGACAATCAGCTGCAAGAAACCACCAATCATTATTCAGCCAGGGCCAATCATTATTCAGGCAGGGCCAATCATTATTCAGCCAGGGCCAATCATTATTCAGCCAGGGCCAATCATTATTCAGCCAGGGCCAATCATTATTCAGGCAGGGCCAATCATTATTCAGCCAGGGCCAATCATTATTCAGCCAGGGCCAATCATTATTCAGCCAGGGCCAATCATTATTCAGCCAGGGCCAATCATTATTCAGCCAGGGCCAATCATTATTCAGCCAGGGCATAAAAAGTGACACATTTTTCCCAAAGGTCATTTTGACCTTTTCTCCTCACTTCAGCATTATGAATAGTGACTCACGGTGACAAGGGCCGGGTGTCACGCCCTGGTCTTAGTATTTAGTGGTTTCTTTATTATTTTGGTCAGGCCAGGGTGTGACATGGGTTTATTATGTGGTGTGTTTTGTCTTGGCGTTTTTGTAGGGTATTGGGATTGTGGCTTAGTGGGGTTTTCTAGGTAAGTCTATGGCTGTCTGGAGTGGTTCTCAATCAGAGGCAGGTGTTTATCGTTGTCTCTGATTGGGAACCATATTTAGGCAGCCATATTCTTTGAGTGTTTCGTGGGTGATTGTTCCTGTCTCTGTTTTGCACCAGTATAGGCTGTTAGGTTTTTTGTGTTACGTTTTTGTATTGATCGTGTTTCTATTGATCGTGTTTCTATTGATCGTGTTTCTATTGATCGTGTTTCGTCTTTATTAAAGATCTATCGATTTAACCACGCTGCATTTTGGTCCGCCTCTCCTTCATCGGAAGAAAACCCTAACACCGGGCCACTACTCGTAACACTCAAGCATGTCCACTGGATGGCGACGTCATACCAGGAGAAAACAAATTCGGAGCCTTGAAAAACAGACCCAAGACATTCAATCTGTTACCAGGGTTACAGGATTACCTCCCTGGGATGTTTAGACAGTGAGGTAGCATTGACTACTGTTTACGACATCACTCACCTAATACCACACGACATGGTGGATCCATAGTACTGCAGTTTAGAATAGTTAGTCAACCTGTGAAAGTGTGTGTGAGCCATGCAAAGCCTCTAGATGAACAGCCATCAACTTAATCTGTCTGGACATTTCTCTGTTATTCATCTTGAATATATGGAATATTACACCTACTCTTCCTCCCTCCCTCTTCCTCATTAGAGAGAGAGAGAGATATAGAGAGAGGGTGAGTGTGTGTGTTTGAGCCAGTTGTAACTGCTGTTCGGTAGCATATCTGTTGATTGACATGTCACTATAGAGACAGAATATTACATGACTAAATCAGCATCCACCAACACTGATGCTGCCTGGGACTCATTTCCCCTGTGAATAACTATTTGAAATGGCTGAACATACAAGTTGTATCTGAACCCACATATCTGTCTCAACGGCAGCTGAAACAAAACGAAACTATGTACACTGAACAAAAATATAAACGCAACATGCAACATTTTTAAAGATTTTGAAGGAAATCTGTAAATGTAAGTTAATAAAATAGGCTCTAATTTACGACTTCACGACTGGGAATACAGATATGCATCTGTTGGTCACAGATACCTTAAATAAAAGGTAGGGGTGTGGATCAGAAAACCAGTCAGTATCTGATGTGGATCAGAAAACCAGTCAGTATCTGGTGGGACCACCATTTGCCTCACACAGCGAGACACGCCCATGCAGTACAACACGCCTCGTGCAGCGAGGCACGCCTCATGCAGTACAACACGCCTCGTGCAGCGAGGCACGCCTCATGCAGTACAACACGCCTCATGCAGCGAGACACGCCTCATGCAGCACAACACGCCTCATGCAGCGAGACATGCCTCATGCAGTACAACACGCCTCATGCAGCACATCACGCCTCATGCAGTACAACACGCCTCATGCAGCGAGACACGCCTCATACAGCACAACACGCCTCATGCAGCACAACACGCCTCATGCAGTACAACACGCCTAATGCAGCACAACACGCCTCATGCAGCACATCACGCCTCATGCAGCACAACACGCCTCATGCAGTACAACACGCCTCATGAAGTACAACACGCCTCATGCAGCGAGACACACCTCATACAGCGAGACACGTCTCATGCAGCACAACATGCCTCATGCAGCACAACACACCTCATGCAGTACAACACGCCTCATGCAGTACAACATGCCTCATGCAGCACAACACGCCTCATACAGTACAACACGCCTCATGCAGCACAACACGCCTCATGCAGCGAGACACGCCTCATGCAGTACAACACGCCTCATACAGTACAACACGCCTCATGCAGTACAACACGCCTCATGCAGTACAACACACCTCATGCAGCACAACACGCCTCATGCAGTACAACACGCCTCATGCAGCACAACACGCCTCATGCAGCACAACACGCCTCATGCAGTACAACACGCCTCATGCAGTACAACACGCCTCATGCAGCACAACACACCTCATGCAGTACAACACGCCTCATGCAGCGAGACACGCCTCATGCAGCACAACACACCTCATGCAGTACAACACGCCTCATGCAGCGAGACACGCCTCATGCAGCACAACACGCTTCATGCAGTGAGACACACCTCATACAGCCATAGCCCAGGGGTTGATGTTCTACAGGAGAATAGGGCCATAGCCCAGGGGTTGATGTTCTACAGGAGAATAGGGCCATAGCCCAGGGGTTGATGTTCTACAGGAGAATAGGGCCATAGCCCAGGGGTTGTCTACTCTACAGGAGAATAGGGCCATAGCCCAGGGGTTGATGTTCTACAGGAGAATAGGGCCATAGCCCAGGGGTTGTCTACTCTACAGGAGAATAGGGCCATAGCCCAGGGGTTGGCTACTCTACAGGAGAAGAGGAACATAGCCCAGGGGTTGACTACTCTGCAGCTCTGGTCTGTAGCTCTGGTCTGTAGCGCTTGTCTGTAACTCTGGTCTGTAACTCTGGTCTGTAGCTCTGGTCTGTAACTCTGGTCTGTAGCGCTGGTCTGTAGCGCTGGTCTGTAACTCTGGTCTGTATCTCTGGTCTGTAGCGCTGGTCTGTAACTCTGGTCTGTAACTCTGGTCTGTAGCTCTGGTCTGTAACTCTGGTCTGTAACTCTGGTCTGTAGCTCTGGTCTGTAACTCTGGTCTGTAACTCTGCTCTGTAGCTCTGGTCTGTAGCTCTGGTCTGCAGCTCTGGTCTGTAGCTCTGGTCTGTAGCTCTGGTCTGTAGCTCTGGTCTGTAGCTCTGGTCTGTAACTCTGGTCTGTAGCTCTGGTCTGTAACTCTGGTCTGTAGCTCTGGTCTGTAACTCTGGTCTGTAACTCTGCTCTGTAGCTCTGGTCTGTAGCTCTGGTCTGCAGCTCTGGTCTGCAGCTCTGGTCTGTAGCTCTGGTCTGTAGCTCTGGTCTGTAGCTCTGGTCTGTAACTCTGGTCTGTAGCTCTGGTCTGTAACTCTGGTCTGTACCTTTGCTCTGTAACTCTGGTCTGTAGCTCTGGTCTGTAGTTCTGGTCTGTAACTCTGGTCTGTAACTCTGCTCTGTAGTTCTGCTCTGTAACTCTGGTCTGTAGCTCTGGTCTGTAGTTCTGGTCTGTAACTCTGGTCTGTAACTCTGGTCTGTAACTCTGGTCTGTAGCTCTGGTCTGTAACTCTGGTCTGTAACTCTGGTCTGTAGCTCTGGTCTGTAACTCTGGTCTGTAACTCTGCTCTGTAGCTCTGCTCTGTAGCTCTGGTCTGCAGCTCTGGTCTGTAGCTCTGGTCTGTAGCTCTGGTCTGTAGCTCTGGTCTGTAGCTCTGGTCTGTAACTCTGGTCTGTAGCTCTGGTCTGTAACTCTGGTCTGTACCTTTGCTCTGTAACTCTGGTCTGTAGCTCTGGTCTGTAGTTCTGGTCTGTAACTCTGGTCTGTAACTCTGCTCTGTAGTTCTGGTCTGTAACTCTGGTCTGTAGCTCTGGTCTGTAACTCTGGTCTGTAACTCTGGTCTGTAACTCTGCTCTGTAGCTCTGGTCTGTAACTCTGGTCTGTAGCTCTGCTGGCGAAGGCAGTCAGGGAGAGGACCACCTGTTTGTTTCTGTTGGTTTGGTTTAATAACAATAAATAGCATGTTTATGTTTGTTTTGCATTTCAAGCAGTTCCTAGCTGTAGTACTATCATCCAGCCACCGGGTGGCACTAGCAGACAGCCTGCCTGTCCTGATTCAAGGGAGTTGACCAACTGTCCCCACACAAGTTGAAATGAATCATGACTCGTCGTTTCTGAAATGGCCTCTGGTCTCAGTGGTCTCACGACATGGTACAGTGACCATATGGAACGGCAGCATTTAGATCCAGAGAGAGACTCTTCAGTTGAAAACCTTCAACTCTCCTCAGTTCAATTCGCATGTGGAAGTTGCTTTCGTTTATACACTACATGACCCAACAGTATGTGGACACCTGCTCGTCCAACATCTCATTCCAAAATCATGAAGAATCACTCTTCTGGGAAGGTTTTCCACCAGATGTTAGAACATTGCTGTGGGGACTTGCTTTCATTCTGCAACAAAAGAGCGTTAGTGAGGTCAGGCACTGATGTTGGGTTGATTAGGCCTGGCTCGCAGTCGGTGTTTTAATTCATCCCAAAGGTGTTCGATGGGGTTGAGGTCAGGGCTCTGTGCAGGCCAGTCAAGTTCTTCCACACCGATCTCGACAAACCATTTTTTTTGTATGGACCTTGTTTTGTGCACTGGGGTATTGTCATGCTGAAACAGGAAAGGGCCTTCTCCAAACTGTTGCCACAAAGTTGGAAGCACAGAATCATCTAGATTAGAATGTCATTGTATGTCTAGAATGTCATTGTATGTCTAGAATGTCTTTGCATGTCTAGAATGTCATTGTATGTCTAGAATGTCTTTGTATGTCTAGAATGTCATTGTATGTCTAGAATGTCTTTGTATGTCTAGAATGTCATTGTATGTCTAGAATGTCATTGTATGTCTAGAATGTCATTGTATGTCTAGAATGTCTTTGTATGTCTAGAATGTCATTGTATGCTGTAGCGTTAAGATTTCCCTTCACTGGAACTAAGGGGCCGAAACCATGAAAAACAGCCCCAGATCATTATTCCTCCTCCACCAAACTCCTCAAACACCAAACAGTTGGCAGATGATTTTTACGTGCTACGTGCTTCAGCCCTCGGCGACTCCCGTTCTGTGAGCTTGTGTGGCCTACCACTTCAACCCTTCAACACTACAACCCCCACCCCTGGTCCCCCTTATCTTCCCTCCAGTCCCCCTCAACAACCCCCACCCCTGGTCCCCCTTATCTTCCCTCCAGTCCCCCTCACAACCCCCACCCCTGGTCCCCCTCAACAACCCCCACCCCTGGTCCCCCTTATCTTCCCTCCAGTCCCCATCAACAACCCCCACCCTGGTCCCCCTTATCTTCCCTCCAGTCCCCCTCAACAACCCCCACCCCTGGTCCCCCTCAACAACCCCACCCTGGTCCCCCTTATCGTCCCTCCAGTCCCCCTCAACAACCCCCACCCTGGTCCCCCTTATCTTCCCTCCAGTCCCCCTCAACAACCCTCACCCCTGGTCCCCCTCAACAACCCCCACCCTGGTCCCCCTCAACAACCCCCACCCTGGTCCCCCTTATCTTCATTCCAGTCCCCCTCAACAACCCCCACCCTGGTCCCCCTCAACAACCCCCACCCTGGTCCCCCTCAACAACCCCCACCCCTGGTCCTCCTCAACAACCCCCACCATGGTCCCCCTCAACAACCCCCACCCTGGTCCCCCTCAACAACCCCCACCCTGGTCCCCCTCAACAACCCCCACCCTGGTCCCCCTCAACAACCCCCACCCTGGTCCCCCTTATCTTCATTCCAGTCCCCCTCAACAACCCTCACCCCTGGTCCCCCTCAACAACCCCCACCCTGGTCCCCCTCAACAACCCCCACCCTGGTCCCCCTTATCTTCATTCCAGTCCCCCTCAACAACCCCCACCCTGGTCCCCCTTATCTTCATTCCAGTCCCCCTCAACAACCCCCACCCTGGTCCCCCTCAACAACCCCCACCCCTGGTCCCCCTCAACAACCCCCACCCCTGGTCCCCCTTATCTTCCCTCCAGTCCCCCTCAGTAACTCCCTAATTCCCTCTCTCTTTGCCTCAAATGCCTACCATGTCCCCTTCCTCTCTACCCCACCCCACTCCTCTCTACCCCACCCCACTCCTCTACCTTCCTGGCCCAGGAAGAGTGGTTTAAAACAGGATTCAGTGGATGAGGATGAGGATGAGGGGAAAAAGAACGGCACGGTGCCCAGCTCTTCTGAAGTGACGGCTCATAGCGGCAAATAATGCACTCAATTTGCAGGCAGTGGAATGGCTGGTTAAGCAGCGCTCTGTGCTCTGTGCAGGAGCTGAGAACATACGTGCTGGGAAGACCAAGTCAGAGATAGTGGAGAGAAACCTGGGTTGAGCCTCTGAGAGGGAGGGAGGGAGGGAGGGAGGGAGGGAGGGAGGGAGGGAGGGAGGGAGGGAGGGAGGGAGGGAGGGAGGGAGGGAGGGAGGGAGGGAGGGAGAGAGAGAGAGAGAGAGAGAGAGAGAGAGAGGAGAGAGAGAGAGAGAGAGAGAGAGAGAGAGAGAGAGAGAGAGAGAGAGAGAGAGAGAGAGAGAGAGAGAGAGAGAGAGAGAGAGAGAGAGAGAGAGAGAGAGAGAGAGAGAGAGAGAGAGAGAGAGAGAGAGAGAGAGAGAGAGAGAGAGAGAGAGAGAGAGAGAGAGAGAGAGAGAGATATATATATATATATATATAATGGCTGGGCCTACAGCAGCACCTGTAGGCCCAGCCATTAGGACCACAAATACAAATTCCATCTAGACACTGTTGCCCTAGAGCACACAAAAAACTATACATACCTTGGCCTAAACATCAGCACCACAGGTAACTTCCACAAAGCTGTGAACGATCTGTGAGACAAGGCAAGAAGGTCATTCTATGCTATCAAAAGAAACATAAATTTCAACATACCAATTAGGATTTGGCTAAAAATACTTGAATCAGTCATAGAGCCCATTGCCCTTTATGGTTGTGAGGTCTGGGGTCCGCTCACCAACCAAGACTTCACAAAATGGGACAAACACCAAATTGAGACTCTGCACGCAGAATTCTGCAAAAAATATCCTCCGTGTACAACGTAGAACACCAAATAATGCATGCAGAGCAGAATTAGGCCGATACCCACTAATTATCAAAATCCAGAAAAGAGCTGTTAAATTCTACAACCACCTAAAAGGAAGCGATTCACAAACCTTCCATAACAAAGCCATCACCTACAGAGAGATGAACCTGGAGAAGAGTCCCCTAAGCAAGCTGGTCCTGGGGCTCTGTTCACAAACACAAACACACACTACAGAGCCCCAGGACAGCAGCACAATTAGACCCAACCAAATCATGAGAAAACAAAAAGATAACTACTTAACACATTGGAAAGAATTAACAAAAAACAGATTAAACTAGAATGCTATTTGGCCCTACACAGAGAGTACACAGCGGCAGAATACCTGACCACTGTGACTGACCCAAAATTAAGGAAAGCCTTGACTATGTACAGACTCAGTGAGCATAGCCTTGCTATTGAGAAAGGCCGCCGTAGGCAGACATGGCTCTCAAGAGAAGACAGGCTATGTGCTCACTGCCCACAAAATGAGGTGGAAACTGAGCTGCACTTCCTAACCTCCTGCCCAATGTATGACCATATTAGAGAGACATATTTCCCTCAGATTACACAGATCCACAAAGAATTCGAAAACAAATCCAATTTTTAAAAACTCCCATATCTACTGGGTGAAATTCCACAGTGTGCCATCACAGCAGCAAGATTTGTGACCTGTTGCCACGAGAAAAGGGCAACCAGTGAAGAACAAACACCATTGTAAATACAACCCATATTTATGCTTATTTATTTTATCTTGTGTCCTTTAGCCATTTGTACATTGTTTAAAACACTGTATATATATATAATATGACATTTGTAATGTCTTTATTGTTTTGAAACTTCTGTATGTGTAATGTTTACTGTTCATTTTTTGTTGTTTTTCACTTTATATATTCACTTTGTATATTATCTACCTCACTTGCTTTGGTAATGTTAACACATGTTTCCCATGCCAATAAAGCCCTTGAATTGAATTGAATTGAATTGAATTGAGAGAGAGAGAGAGAGAGAGAGAGAGAGAGAGAGAGAGAGAGAGAGAGAGAGAGGAGAGAGAGTGACAGAGAGAGAGAGAGAGAGAGAGAGAGAGAGAGAGAGCAACACAATTTGCTTGAACATCAACATAAATCAAAATATGGTCTTTTTTTTCCCCCCACAAACAGTGAATTTGTGATGATCGATTTAGGATTTCAATCAACAGTTTGAACATGAAAGTGTTGACTGAGTCCTGATGATTCCGGTCCAATCGGTCTGTGTGTTCTGCTTCTGGAGCTTTCAGAAATCCAGTTGCTGCGGTTCGCAATCAAAGACTTCGTCTCTCTGCCCCTCTGTTTTTCTTCTCTTTTCTAACTGGTTGAACAACATGGTAGTTCTCTTTAATGTTGGACTGGGGAGGGAGGTAGAAAGAGAGAGAGGTAGAGAGGTAGAGAGGTAGAGAGAGAGAGGTAGAGAGGTAGAGAGGTAGAGAGGTAGAGAGAGAGGTAGAGAGAGAGGTAGAGAGAGAGGTAGAGAGAGAGAGAGGTAGAGAGGTAGAGAGAGAGAGGTTAGAGAGAGAGAGGTAGAGAGAGAGAGAGGTAGAGAGGTAGAGAGGTAGAAAGAGAGAGAGGTAGAGAGGTAGAGAAGGTAGAGAGAGAGAGGTAGAGAGAGAGAGAGGTTAGAGGAGAGAGAGAGGTAGAGAGGTAGAGAGAGAGAGGTAGAGAGAGAGAGGGGTAGAGAGAGTAGAGGTAGAGAGAGAGGTAGAGAGAGAGAGGTAGAGAGAGAGAGGTAGAGAGAGAGAGAGAGAGAGAGAGAGAGAGAGAGGTAGAGAGGTAGAGAGGTAGAGAGGTAGAGAGAGAGAGAGGTAGAGAGAGAGAGAGGATAGAGAGGTAGAGAGAGAGAGAGGTAGAGAGAGAGAGAGGTAGAGAGGTAGAGAGGTAGAGAGAGAGAGGTAGAGAGAGAGAGAGGTAGAGAGAGAGAGGTAGAGAGAGAGGTAGAGAGGTAGAGAGTGAGAGGTAGAGAGAGAGGTAGAGAGAGAGGTAGAGAGAGAGAGAGAGGTAGAGAGAGAGAGGTAGAGAGGTAGAGAGGTAGAGAGAGAGAGAGGTAGAGAGGTAGAGAGAGGTAGAGAGAGAGAGGTAGAGAGACGAGAGAGGTAGAGAGGTAGAGAGGTAGAGAGAGAGAGGTAGAGAGAGAGGGAGAGAGAGGTAGAGAGAGAGAGGTAGAGAGAGAGGTAGAGAGAGAGGTAGAGAGAGAGGTAGAGAGAGATGGTAAGAAGTATGAGAGGTAGAGAGGTAGAAGGTAGAGAGCAGAGAGAGGTAGAGAGGTAGAGAGAGGTAGAGGTAGAGAGAGAGGTAGAGGAGAGAGGTAGAGGGAGACCGAGAGGTAAGAGTGAGGAGGTAGGAGAGAGAGGTTAGAGAAGAGACGTAGAGAGAGAGGTAGAGAGAGAGGCTAGAGAGGAGGTAGAGAGAAGGAGAGAGAGGTAGAGAGAGAGAGAGTAGAGAGAGAGAGGTAGAGAGAGAGTAGAGAGAGAGGTAGAGAGAGAGAGAGAGAGAGAGAGAGAATAGAAGAGAGAGAGAGAGGAGAGAGAGAGAGGCTTTGACAGAAACACATATCTGTCCTGGTGTTTTCCTCTCAACTCCTACAGCAAACTGAGGGCAGTGGAATGGCTGGTTAAGCAGCGCTCTGTGCTCTGTGCAGGAGCTGAGAACATACGTGCTGGGATGACAAGTCAGAGATAGTGGACGAGAAACCTGGGTTGAGCCTCTGAGAGAGGAGAGAGAGAGAGAGAGAGAGAGAGAGAGACAGAGGAGAGAGAGACAGAGAGAGAGAGAGAGAGAGAGAGAGAGAGAGAGAAAGAAAGAAAGAAAGAAAGAAAGAAAGAAAGAAAGAAAGAAAGAAAGAAGAAGAAAGAAAGAAAGAAAGAAAGAAAGAAGAGAGAGAGAAAGAAAGAAAGAGAGAGTTTAGTTTCAAACACTAACTGTACGGTGTCCATATTAAGCCTCAGCATCACAAGGAGTTGAGAATGTCCTAATATGGACCCGTATTCATGGTATAGAACGGCAACACTGACTCTCCTCCCCTCAGAACACCTCCACACGAGCTACGGTGACATACACAACACTGACTCTCCTCCCCTCAGAACACCTCCACACGAGCTACGGTGACATACACAACACTGACTCTCCTCCCCTCAGAACACCTCCACACGAGCTACGGTGACATACACAACACTGACTCTCCTCCCCCTCAGAACACCTCCACACGAGCTACGGTGACATACACAACACTGACTCTCCTCCCCTCAGAACACCTCCACACGAGATACGGTGACATACACAACACTGACTCTCCTCCCCTCAGAACACCTCCACACGAGATACGGTGACATACAGTACACTGATGTATATGACAGACAAATGGTTTGCCTTCCGAGCCTCCTTGTTGATGCGACAGACTCTGCTACAGTTTTATATTGACTGTGCTCAGCCCTGAGGCCTCACCAGAGAGGAGTAGAATTGTCCAGGATAAAAGGACACGGTGGTGGTAAGCGGCTCTAGGATCCAGATGAAGGTCAGAGTGACTCAGAGGGAAAAGTAATAACCTGCTACGTTATCAGGAAGGAGTTAGAGGCAGACAGGACCGTGTGTCCCAGGTGAGTCGTTCCACCTACCGATATTCAGATTGTTTCTGACATGGTTCAGATAAGATATCCGTTCCTGAAACAATATTTTGTTGAAAAGATCATTTGAACTGAGAAATTAAGCTAATTGATTCCATCCAAATTTGACCATATCGGTTTATTGGATTCGTATAGTATTCAACAGTAGTGCACTAAATAGGGCAGAGGGTGCCATGCTGTTTAGGACTAGGAGAGACAGGACCTGAGGGCAAGACAGGAGACTGCAGACAGCAGACAGCAGACAGCAGACAGCAGACAGCAGACAGGAGACAGGACCACTGGGAGGAACATCACTCATAGAGGAGGAACTGGTCTCTCTCTCTCTCTCTCTCTCTCTCTCTCTCTCTCTGTGTCTCTCTCTCTCTCTCTCTCTCTCTCTCTGTCTCTCTCTCTCTCTCTCTTTCTCTCTCTCTCTCTGTCTCTCTCTCTCTCTCTCTCTCTCTCTCTCTCTCTGTCTCTCTCTCTGTCCCCCTCTCTCTCTCTCTCTGTCCCTCTCTCTCTGTCTCTGTCCCCCTCTCTCTCTCTCTCTCTCTCTCTGTCTCTCTCTCTCTCTCTCTCTCTGTCTCTCTGTCTCTCTCTCTGTCTCTCTCTCTGTCTCTGTCCCCCTCTCTCTCTCTGTCTCTCTGTCTCTCTCTCTGTCCCCCTCTCTCTCTCTCTCTGTCCCTCTCTCTCTGTCTCTGTCCCCCCCTCTCTCTCTCTCTCTCTCTGTCCCTCTCTCCCTCTCTCTCTCTCTCTCTCTCTCTCTCTCTCTGTCTCTCTCTCTCTCTCTCTGTCTCTCTCTGTCTCTCTCTGTCTCTCTCTCTCTCTCTCTCTCTCTCTCTCTCTCTCTCTCTCTCTCTCTCTCTCTCTCTGTCTCTCTCTGTCTCTCTCTCTCTGTCCCCTCTCTCTCTCTCTCTG
>NW_022261985.1:10746824-10776824 GCF_002021735.2 Oncorhynchus kisutch | reverse complement strand
AGAAAATCTCCCTTAAATAAATCTCCCATAAAGAAATCTCCATTAAACAAATCTCCCTTAAAGAAATCTCCCATAATAAAATTTCCCTTGAAGAAATCTCCCATAAAGAATTCTCCCTCAAATAAATATCCTTAAAAGTAAATAATCTCCCTTAAAGAATTCTCCCTTAAAGAATTCTCCCTTAAAGAATTCTCCCTTAAAGAATTCTCCCTTAAAGAATTCTCCCTTAAAGAATTCTCCCTTAAAGAAATCTCCCATTTAGCATTTTGGCTCCCGAGTGGCGTAGTGGTCTAATGCACTGCACTGCAAGAGGCATCGCTACAGTCCCTGGTTCAAATCCAGGTTGCCTCACATCCGGCTGTGATTGGGAGTCCCATAGGGCAGCGCACAATTGGCCCTGGTTAGGCTGTCATTGTAAATAAGAATTGATTCTTAACTGACTTGCCTAGTTAAATAAAGGTTAATGGATAACATGGCAGAGTAGGCAGTGTTATAGTAAAGGCTGTGGCAGAGACAGCGCCTGCAGTAAGTTCAATGGCGTCCTTTTCTGCTCCGATCCTTCAAAGCATATTGATCCAGAGACCTTATCAAGCCAGCTGCTTAAGGCAGAGAATCACTGTTTGGCAGACTTATCTGATACAACATATGCTTTATGAGGCTAGGCTATTCTCTCTCTCTCTCTCTCTCTCTCTCTCTCTCTCTTTCTCCCTCTCTCAGTCTCTGTCTCTCTCCCTCTCTCTCTCTAAGTCTCTCTCTGTCTCTCTCTCTCTCCCTTTGTCTCTCTCTCTCTCTCTCTCCCTAAATCTCTCTCTCTCTCCCTCTCTCTCTCTCCCTTTCTCTCTCTCTCTTTCTCTCTCTCTATCTCCCTAAATCTCTCTCTCTCTCCCTCTCTCTCTCTTTCTCTCTCTCTCTCTCTGTCTCTCTCTGTGTGTCTCTGTGTCTCTCTGTCTCTTTCTCCGTCTCAGGGCTCAGTATAATACAGTCTGTGGGCATTGTGACAAAACACTGAGAAATTGAGCTGAGATGATTAATACAGATACAGGCTGAAAGCTTCTGCTGGAATCTCTTTGTCTTCTGTTGTGTTGCGTTGGCACCATCTCTACAAACCCACAGTGAAGATGGAAAATTCATGGCTGTTCGGCTCTGTACCCAGAATACATTTCCCAACGACCCAATCAACTTGGAAGGCATCTGATATTTGACATTCTGAAGGGCTTCTGTGGACACATTTGTTGTTCATGAAACAAACATACAGTTTAGCAGTTTAGCCACATCATTGTTCTGAGAACAGACATGGAACAGACATGGAGGAGACTCAGAGGAGACATGGAGGAGACACAGAGGAGACACGGAGGAGACTCGGAGGAGACCCGGAGGAGACATGGAGGAGACATGGAGGAGACTCGGAGGAGACCCGGAGGAGACACGGAGGAGACACGGAGGAGAGACGGAGGAGACATGGAGGAGACATGGAGGAGACACTGAGGAGACACGGAGGAGACTCGGAGGAGACCCGGAGGAGACATGGAGGAGACATGGAGGAGACATGGAGGAGAAATGGAGGAGACACGGCGGAGACACGGAGGAGACACGGAGGAGACCCAGAGGAGACATGGAGGATACATGGAGGAGACTCGGAGGAGACCCGGAGGAGACACGGAGGAGACACGGAGGAGACACGGAGGAGACACGGAGGATACATGGAGGAGACTCGGAGGAGACACGGAGGAGACACGGAGGAGACATGGAGGAGACATGGAGGAGACTCAGAGGAGACACGGAGGAGACACAGAGGAGACACGGAGGAGACTCAGAGGAGACCCGGAGGAGACATGGAGGAGACATGGAGGAGACATGGAGGAGAAATGGAGGAGACACGGAGGAGACACGGAGGAGACATGGAGGAGACACGGAGGAGACATGGAGGAGACATGGAGGAGACATGGAGGAGACACGGAGGAGACATGAAGGAGACACGGAGGAGACATGGAGGAGACATTAGGAAAGATTTTAATATGTAAGGACACGTGAATTTGCAGGGACACGTGAATTGCTATTATCCAATTGTTCGTCTAGATACTGTATGTAAAATATAGTGAATATAAATATTGACACCAACCTGTCCTTGAATGAGGCCACACCAGTAGAGCACATTTTCATGTTGACGCCGATGAATTTGGTCAATATTTAGCAAACCAAACATGTTTGGAGTTTTAACAATCCATTTGTAAATACTGATCTGACCTTGCTTTTGTAATCAGGAATAGGTTGTAGAAACTCATTACAATCAATTCCCTTCTGACAGTACTCAAACATCACAGTCAGGTAGAGTGTTAAATGAACGGGACAGATCGCTGTTTCAGGTGCAGCCGCCACTGAGCCTAATGAGACTTTATTTTAAATTACTCAGTAAACTCGTCAAGCTCGTGAATTAATGTAATGAATGCACATCGCTATTCATTTATTGATTTATTCTGAAGTGTCCCTGTTGGCGTTGAACATATGAAAATACCCGTGGTGTTAAAACAGTGGTTGGTCTTAAATTGCTCTAACGTGTGCGCTGGGAGTCAGGAAGCAAGTTCAGGGAGTGAATAATTTAATAAATGAACGAAACATTACACATAAACAAGAAACACGAACAACACACAGGCAGGAAACAGAAACAATAACGGCTGGGGAAGGAACCAATGGGAGGGACATATATAGGGGAGGAACCAAAGGGAGGGACATATATAGGGAAGGAACCAAAGGGAGGGACATATATATGGGAGGAACCAAAGGGAGGGACATATATAGGGGAGGAACCAAAGGGAGGGACATATATAGGGGAAGAACCAAAGGGAGGGACATATATAGGGAAGGAACCAAAGGGAGGGACATATATAGGGAAGGAACCAAAGGGAGGGACATATAAAGGGAAGGACATATAAAGGGAAGGAACCAAAGGGAGGGACATATATAGGGAAGGAACCAAAGGGAGGGACATATATAGGGAAGGAACCAAAGGGAGGGACATATATAGGGAAGGAACCAAAGGGAGGGACATATATAGGGGAGGAACCAAAGGGAGGGACATATATAGGGAAGGAACCAAAGGGAGGGACATATATAGGGAAGGAACCAAAGGGAGGAACCAAAGGGAGGGACATATATAGGGGAGGAACCAAAGGGAGGGACATATATAGGGGAGGAACCAAAGGGAGGGACATATATAGGGAAGGAACCAAAGGGAGGGACATATATAGGGAAGGAACCAAAGGGAGGGACATATATAGGGAAGGAACCAAAGGGAGGGACATATATAGGGAAGGAACCAAAGGGAGGGACATATATAGGGAAGGAACCAAAGGGAGGGACATATATAGGGAAGGAACCAAAGGGAGGGACATATATAGGGAAGGAACCAAAGGGAGGGACATATATAGGGGAGGAACCAAAGGGAGGAACATATATAGGGGAGGAACCAAAGGGAGTGACATATATAGGGAAGGAACCAAAGGGAGGGACATATATAGGGAAGGAACCAAAGGGAGGGACATATATAGGGAAGGAACCAAAGGGAGGGACATATATAGGGAAGGAACCAAAGGGAGTGACATATGTAGGGAAGGAACCAAAGGGAGGGACATATATAGGGGAGGAACCAAAGGGAGTGACATATGTAGGGAAGGAACCAAAGGGAGGGACATATATAGGGGAGGAACCAAAGGGAGTGACATATATAGGGAAGGAACCAAAGGGAGGGACATATATAGGGAAGGAACCAAAGGGAGGGACATATATAGGGGAGGAACCAAAGGGAGGGACATATATAGGGGAGGAACCAAAGGGAGGGACATATATAGGGGAGGAACCAAAGGGAGGACATATATAGGGAAGGAACCAAAGGGAGGGACATATATAGGGAAGGAACCAAAGGGAGGGACATATATAGGGAAGAACCAAAGGAGTGACATATATAGGGAAGGAACCAAAGGGAGGGACATATATAGGGAGGAACCAAAGGGAGGGACATATATAGGGGAGGAACCAAGGGAGGGACATATATAGGGGAGGAACCAAAGGGAGGGACATATATAGGGGAGGAACCAAAGGGAGGGACATATATAGGGGAGGAACCAAAGGGAGGGACATATATAGGGAAGGAACCAAAGGGAGGGACATATATAGGGAAGGAACCAAAGGGAGGGACATATATAGGGAAGGAACCAAAGGGAGGGACATATATATGGGAGGAACCAAAGGGAGGGACATATATAGGGGAGGAACCAAAGGGAGGGACATATATAGGGGAGGAACCAAAGGGAGGGACATATATAGGGAAGGAGCCAAAGGGAGGGACATATATAGGGAAGGAACCAAAGGGAGGGACATATATAGGGAAGGAACCAAAGGGAGTGACATATATAGGGAAGGAACCAAAGGGAGGGACATATATAGGGAAGGAACCAAAGGGAGGGACATATATAGGGAAGGAACCAAAGGGAGGGACATATATAGGGAAGGAACCAAAGGGAGTGACATATATAGGGGAGGAACCAAATGGAGGGACATATATAGGGGAGGAACCAAAGGGAGGGACATATATAGGGAAGGAACCAAAGGGAGGGACATATATAGGGAAGGAACCAAAGGGAGGGACATATATAGGGAAGGAACCAAAGGGAGGGACATATATATAGGGAAGGAACCAAAGGGAGGGACATATATAGGGAAGGAACCAAAGGGAGGGACATATATAGGGAAGGAACCAAAGGGAGGGACATATATAGGGAAGGAACCAAAGGGAGGGACATATATAGGGGAGGAACCAAAGGGAGGAACATATATAGGGGAGGAACCAAAGGGAGTGACATATATAGGGAAGGAACCAAAGGGAGGGACATATATAGGGATGGAACCAAAGGGAGGGACATATATAGGGAAGGAACCAAAGGGAGGGACATATATAGGGAAGGAACCAAAGGGAGTGACATATGTAGGGAAGGAACCAAAGGGAGGGACATATATAGGGGAGGAACCAAAGGGAGTGACATATATAGGGAAGGAACCAAAGGGAGGGACATATATAGGGAAGGAACCAAAGGGAGGGACATATATATGGGAGGAACCAAAGGGAGGGACATATATAGGGAAAGAACCAAAGGGAGGGACATATATAGGGGAGGAACCAAAGGGAGGGACATATATAGGGGAGGAACCAAAGGGAGGAACATATATAGGGAAGGAACCAAAGGGAGGGACATATATAGGGGAGGAACCAAAGGGAGGAACATATATAGGGAAGGAACCAAAGGGAGGGACATATATAGGGAAGGAACCAAAGGGAGGGACATATATAGGGAAGGAACCAAAGGGAGGGACATATATAGGGAAGGAACCAAAGGGAGGGACATATATAGGGAAGGAACCAAAGGGAGGGACATATATAGGGAAGGAACCAAAGGGAGGGACATATATAGGGAAGGAACCAAAGGGAGGGACATATATAGGGAAGGAACCAAAGGGAGGGACATATATAGGGGAGGAACCAAAGGGAGGGACATATATAGGGAAGGAACCAAAGGGAGGGACATATATAGGGAAGAAACCAAAGGGAGGGACATATATAGGGAAGGAACCAAAGGGAGTAACATATATAGGGAAGGAACCAAAGGGAGGAACCAAAGGGAGGGACATATATAGGGGAGGAACCAAAGGGAGGGACATATATAGGGGAGGAACCAAAGGGAGGGACATATATAGGGAAGGAACCAAAGGGAGGGACATATATAGGGGAGGAACCAAAGGGAGGGACATATATAGGGGAGGAACCAAAGGGAGGGACATATATAGGGGAGGAACCAAAGGGAGGGACATATATAGGGGAGGAACCAAAGGGAGGGACATATATAGGGAAGGAACCAAAGGGAGGGACATATATAGGGAAGGAAACCAAAGGGAGGGACATATATAGGGAAGGAACCAAAGGGAGTGACATATATAGGGAAGGAACCAAAGGGAGGGACATATATAGGGGAGGAACCAAAGGGAGGGACATATATAGGGGAGGAACCAAAGGGAGGGAGATATATAGGGGAGGAACCAAAGGGAGGGACATATATAGGGGAGGAACCAACGGGAGGGACATATATAGGGAAGGAACCAAAGGGAGGGACATATATAGGGAAGGAACCAAAGGGAGTGACATATATAGGGAAGGAACCAAAGGGAGGGACATATATAGGGGAGGAACCAAAGGGAGGGACATATATAGGGGAGGAACCAAAGGGAGGGACATATATAGGGGAGGAACAAAGGGAGGGACATATATAGGGAAGGAGCCAAAGGGAGGGACATATATAGGGAAGGAACCAAAGGGAGGGACATATATAGGGAAGGAACCAAAGGGAGTGACATATATAGGGAAGGAACCAAAGGGAGGGACATATATAGGGAAGGAACCAAAGGGAGGGACATATATAGGGAAGGAACCAAAGGGAGGGACATATATAGGGAAGGAACCAAAGGGAGGGACATATATAGGGAAGGAACCAAAGGGAGTGACATATATAGGGGAGGAACCAAAGGGAGGGACATATATAGGGGAGGAACCAAAGGGAGGGACATATATAGGGAAGGAACCAAAGGGAGGGACATATATAGGGAAGGAACCAAAGGGAGGGACATATATAGGGAAGGAACCAAAGGGAGGGACATATATAGGGAAGGAACCAAAGGGAGGGACATATATAGGGAAGGAACCAAAGGGAGGGACATATATAGGGAAGGAACCAAAGGGAGGGACATATATAGGGAAGGAACCAAAGGGAGGGACATATATAGGGGAGGAACCAAAGGGAGGGACATATATAGGGGAGGAACCAAAGGGAGGGACATATATAGGGGAGGAACCAAAGGGAGGGACATATATAGGGAAGGAGCCAAAGGGAGGGACATATATAGGGAAGGAACCAAAGGGAGGGACATATATAGGGAAGGAACCAAAGGGAGTGACATATATAGGGAAGGAACCAAAGGGAGGGACATATATAGGGAAGGAACCAAAGGGAGGGACATATATAGGGAAGGAACCAAAGGGAGGGACATATATAGGGAAGGAACCAAAGGGAGGGACATATATAGGGAAGGAACCAAAGGGAGTGACATATATAGGGGAGGAACCAAAGGGAGGGACATATATAGGGGAGGAACCAAAGGGAGGGACATATATAGGGAAGGAACCAAAGGGAGGGACATATATAGGGAAGGAACCAAAGGGAGGGACATATATAGGGAAGGAACCAAAGGGAGGGACATATATAGGGAAGGAACCAAAGGGAGGGACATATATAGGGAAGGAACCAAAGGGAGGGACATATATAGGGAAGGAACCAAAGGGAGGGACATATATAGGGAAGGAACCAAAGGGAGGGACATATATAGGGGAGGAACCAAAGGGAGGAACATATATAGGGGAGGAACCAAAGGGAGTGACATATATAGGGAAGGAACCAAAGGGAGGGACATATATAGGGATGGAACCAAAGGGAGGGACATATATAGGGAAGGAACCAAAGGGAGGGACATATATAGGGAAGGAACCAAAGGGAGTGACATATGTAGGGAAGGAACCAAAGGGAGGGACATATATAGGGGAGGAACCAAAGGGAGTGACATATATAGGGAAGGAACCAAAGGGAGGGACATATATAGGGAAGGAACCAAAGGGAGGGACATATATATGGGAGGAACCAAAGGGAGGGACATATATAGGGAAGGAACCAAAGGGAGGGACATATATAGGGAAGGAACCAAAGGGAGGGACATATATAGGGGAGGAACCAAAGGGAGGAACATATATAGGGGAGGAACCAAAGGGAGTGACATATATAGGGAAGGAACCAAAGGGAGGGACATATATAGGGATGGAACCAAAGGGAGGGACATATATAGGGAAGGAACCAAAGGGAGGGACATATATAGGGAAGGAACCAAAGGGAGTGACATATGTAGGGAAGGAACCAAAGGGAGGGACATATATAGGGGAGGAACCAAAGGGAGTGACATATATAGGGAAGGAACCAAAGGGAGGGACATATATAGGGAAGGAACCAAAGGGAGGGACATATATATGGGAGGAACCAAAGGGAGGGACATATATAGGGAAAGAACCAAAGGGAGGGACATATATAGGGAAGGAACCAAAGGGAGGGACATATATAGGGAAGTAACCAATGGGAGGGACATATATAGGGAAGTAACCAAAGGGAGGGACATATATAGGGGAGGAACCAAAGGGAGGGACATATATAGGGGAGGAACCAAAGGGAGGGACATATATAGGGGAGGAACCAAAGGGAGGGACATATATAGGGAAGGAACCAAAGGGAGGGACATATATAGGGAAGGAACCAAAGGGAGGGACATATATAGGGAAGGAACCAAAGGGAGGGACATATATAGGGTAGG
Organism: Oncorhynchus kisutch; assembly: GCF_002021735.2. Lineage (NCBI taxonomy): Eukaryota > Metazoa > Chordata > Actinopteri > Salmoniformes > Salmonidae > Oncorhynchus > Oncorhynchus kisutch. The sequence continues at coordinate 10,768,373 of NW_022261985.1, read as the reverse complement.
AACCAAAGGGAGGGACATATATAGGGGAGGAACCAAAGGGAGTGACATAGGCGTGAGAGTCCGAGGGAGTTACATATATAGGGAAGGAACCAAAGGGAGGGACATATATAGGGAAGGAACCAAAGGGAGGGACATATATAGGGAAGGAACCAAAGGGAGGGACATATATAGGGTAGGAACCAAAGGGAGGGACATATATAGGGGAGGAACCAAAGGGAGTGACATAGGCGTGAGAGTCCGACGAGCCGACTGAGGCGTGAGAGCCCGACGAGTCGGCTGAGGCGTGAGAGCCCAACGAGCCGGCTGAGGCGTGAGAGCCCAACGAACTGGCTGAAGCGCGAGAGCCCAACGAACTGGCTGAAGCGTGAGGCAGCAAGTTCAGGGAGTGAATCATTTAATAAATGAATGCAACATAATACAAAACAAGAAACCCGAACAACGCACAGACAGGGCCAAACTGAGTAAAGGTTCATGGGAGAGAAATCCTTTTGTACATCTGTTCTCCAACCACGACCCCTGAACTCCCGTCAGACATCGATGATTAAATATTCTCTTCTGGCTTCCTTTTTTAATATTTTTTAATAATATGTTTATTATTTTCCAATAGAAAAAGAAGATACAAACATGGACATTCATTGAGGTGTTGAATGGGATGGCAGATTTAGAGGACGAAACAAACTTAACTCACATATACAAAAATAACAAATAAATCCTATTAGGTGGTACATATTATAAGAAGACAGCATATAGTCATTACGAGCAGTGTAGTTAAACCCCAAATAAATATTGAGTGGAGTACAGCACAGAGTAGCAGCACATCATCAACCAAAATCATGGGGCGGCAGGGTAGCCTAGTGGTTAGAGCGTTGGACTAAGTAACCGGAAGGTTGCAAGTTCAAACCCCTGAGCTGACAAGGTACAAATCTGTCATTCTGTCTCTGAACAGGCAGTTAACCCACTGTTCCTAGGCTCTCATTGAAAATAAGAATTTGTTCTTAACTGACTTGCCTAGTTAAATAAAAAATAAAAAACCCAGTTGTGAAGTGGGACTAGACCATTTATCCAGTATTGGCTGCCATATTTTGTAAAACATTGGAGGTATTGTATAGAATCTTTTCCATATGTATTACATTCCTTAAATCCCGTAACCATATTTCAAAAGTAGGTAGAGTCTCCAATTTCCAAAATGGCAATATGAGCCTTTTGGCTAATAGAGTACAAAGAGAGACAGCCTTCCCTTCCTGGTTATTCCCATCAACTGTACCAAACAGAGCGATCAATGAGTCTGGGGTTATACAGCAACTCTATCAAAGGCTTTCAATAAGTAATCAAAAATGAGAGCCCAGTAAGCATGTAACTTCAGAATAAGTGGGTCAACGTCTCCTCATCCTGCTTGCACTTCTCACACAGTGGTGAGGTGTCTGGGAATATTTGATGCAGTTTTACTTTTGAGTAATGTAACCTGTCTATCACCTTAAACTGTACAAGGTTGTGTCTGGCATTCACTGAACTGTGGTTTATATTCCTCATCTGAGAGCTTCTATCCAGTCCTCATCTGAGAGGTTCTACCCAGTCCTTATCTGAGAAATTTTACCCAGTCCTCATCTGAGAGCTTCTACCCAGTCCTCATCTCAGAGCTTCTACCCAGTCCTCATCTGAGAGCTTCTACCCAGTCTTCATCTGAGAGCTTCTACCCAGTCTTCATCTGAGAACTTCTACCCAGTCCTCATCTGAGAGCTTCTATCCAGTCCTCATCTGAGAATTCTACCCAGTCCTCATCTGAGAGGTTCTACCAGGTCCTTATCTGAGAGCTTCTACCCAGTCCTCATCTGAGAGGTTCTACCCAGTCCTCTTCTCAGAGCTTCTACCCAGTCCTCATCTGAGAGCTTCTATCCAGTCCTCATCTGAGAGCTTCTATCCAGTCCTCATCTGAGAGCTTATATCCAGTCCTCATCTGAGAGCTTCTACCCAGTCCTCATCTGAGAGCTTCTACCCAGTCCTCATCTGAGAGCTTTGACCCAGTCCTCATCTCAGAGCTTCTACCCAGTCCTCATCTGAGAGCTTCTACCCAGTCCTCATCTCAGAGCTTCTACCCAGTCTTCATCTGAGAGATTCTACCCAGTCCTCATCTGAGAGCTTCTACCCAGTCCTCTTCTGAGAGCTTCTACCCAGTCCTCATCTGAGAGCTTCTATCCAGTCCTCATCTGAGAGCTTCTATCCAGTCCTCATCTGAGAGCTTATATCCAGTCCTCATCTGAGAGCTTCTACCCAGTCCTCATCTGAGAGCTTCTACCCAGTCCTCATCTGAGAGCTTCTACCCAGTCCTCATCTGAGAGCTTCTACCCAGTCTCTTCTCAGAGCTTCTACCCAGTCCTCATCTGAGAGCTTCTACCCAGTCCTAATCTGAGATTTCTGAACCAAGTTCTTGTTCCCAAGCCCTTGTAATATGTCTGTGGATACCTCTATGTGGGTCTAGAGACCGACCCTTTTGAATAGGGTTTGGCAAGGATCAGACTATCTAATGTACGATTCTTTGACTTAATGCCACACTGTGGGATATGTGTCCTTAAAAAATCCCGGATTTGGAGGTATCTGACAAAATATGTTGCTGGCATGTTAAACTTATCCTTTAACTGTTGAAATGACGCTAAATTACCATTACCAAGCTTAGTCCGATGATGCTGTGACACTCAGACCATGACGGACCCTCCATCTCCAAATCGATCCTGCTCCAGAGTACAGGCCTCGGTGTAACGCTCGTTCCTTCGTCAATAAACACGAATCCGACCATTACTCCTGGTGTGACAAAACCGCGACTCGTCAGTGAAGAGCACTTTTTGCCAGTCCTGTCTGGTCCAGCGACGTTGGGTTTGTGCCCATAGCCGACGTTGTTGCCGGTGATGTCTTGTGAGGACCTACCTTACAACAGGCCTACAAGCCCTCAGTCCAGCCTCTCTCAGGCTTGTGCGTTCCTGGTGTAACTCGGGCAGTTGGTGTTGCCATCAGGTGTGATGTTCGGATGTACCGATCCTGTGCAGGTGTTGTTACACGTGGTCTGCCACTGTGAGGACGATCACCTGCACGTCCTGTCTCCCTGTAGCGCTGTCTTAGACGTCTCACAGTACGGACATTGCAATTTATTGCCCTGGATCTGCAGGGTGAATCTGCAGTCCTCATGCCTCCTTGCAGCATGCCTTCACGCAGATGGACAGGGACCCTGGGCATCTTTCTTTGGGTGTTTTTCAGAGTCAGTAGAAAGGCCTCTTTAGTGTCCTAAGTTTTCATTACTGTGACCTTAATTGTCTACCGTCTGTAAGCTGTTAGTGGCTTAACGACCGTTCCACAGGTGCATGATCATTAATTGTTTATGGTTCATTGAACAAGCATGGGAAACAGTGTTTAAACCCCTTTACAATGAAGATCTGTGAAGTTATTTGGATTTTTTTTAACAAAATATCTTTGAATGACAGGGTCCTGAAAAAGGGGATGTTTCTTTTTTTGCTGAGTTTATAATCTTTCTATCGGTTTGCCAATATCTTTGTCAACACTTTATTTTCTACACGGAGCTATGGCCCGGGGCGATAACACAACATCTCCATGGAATCTCTATCTTTTTTTCAGGATCAGTGCTATAGTACTGTAGCCTGATAGATTGTTTGTGATAGTTTGGCATTTTCTTTGGAATGTTTAAACAGTGGAGCTAGACTGGCACAGTACTTCTTATAGAATTCTATTACATATCCATTGGGGACAGAGGCCTTGCTGTTTGTAAATTGTGCTATCGCTGCAGTAATCTCCTCTAAAGTTATCCCGGCATCGAGTGCAGCCGCTACCCCCTTGATTCGTTTAGGAAGTTCACATTCAGTGAGAAAGCGTTTCGTAGTTTGTGGATCAGTAGCATTGCATTTCAATTGATTTACAGTAGATTGATATACAGTAGATTGATATGCAGTAGAGTGATATACAGTAGAGTGATATACAGTAGATTGATATACACTAGAGTGATAAACAGTAGATTGATATACAGTAGAGTGATAAACAGTAGATTGATAAACAGTAGAGTGATAAACAGTAGATTGATAAACAGTAGATTGATAAACAGTAGATTGATATACAGTAGAGCGATATACAGTAGAGTGATATACAGTAGATTGATAAACAGTAGATTGATATACAGTAGATTGATATACTGTAGATTGGTATGCAGTATATTGATATACTGTAGAGTGAGATACTGTAGGTTGATATACAGTAGATTGATATACAGTAGATTGATATACAGTAGAGTGATATACTGTAGAGTGATATACAGTAGATTGATATACAGTAGATTGATATACAGTAGATTGATATATAGTAGAGCGATATACAGTAGATTGATATACAGTAGATTGATAAACAGTAGAGTGATATACAGTAGATTGATAAACAGTAGATTGATATACAGTAGATTGATATACAGTAGATTGATATACAGTAGATTGATATATAGTAGAGCGATATACAGTAGATTGATATACAGTAGATTGATATACAGTAGATTCATACAAATCAACCTCATGCACCCTGCCCTTGGTTGCCTTCACAGTTTCAGACAAAGTCCCAATGCTCTTTGAGATATCAGCCAACCTTGTGTCCACCTTTTAGCTTAGTGAGTTTATAGCGGCCAGTAGGTCACTTGGAGTAGGTTCTGTGGGGAGCTCTTGGCAGCTAGCATCTTCAGCTAACTCCTCGATGTTGACATTGGTTCATTTTCTGTCTTATCCAAATGATCTTGTTTAGCGCCCCTTTTAATGATGCCATTTACTTTTGTCATATTACCATCAAATTTGAGTGGAGCTCAAACAAAACACATCTATTCCACAGCACGCTCTCTAGTGCTCCTGATAGGTCCTAGTCAGAGTGCTGTTCTGTGTATAATAGCTCCTAGTCAGAGTGCTGTTCTGTGTATAACAGCTCCTAGTCAGAGTGCTGTTCTGTGTATAACAGCTCCTAGTCAGAGTGCTGTTCTGTGTATAACAGCTCCTAGTCAGAGTAAATGGTGTTCAGGGGCCACCAGATCAATGAGCCTCCGTGTTGATTCGACATTTTACTGACAGTAATATGGAGTGATCTGCTCCGTTCCCGACAACAGGACAGTAATATGGAGTGATCTGCTCCGTTCCGCCACCAGGACAGTAATATGGAGTGATCTGCTCCGTTCCACCACCAGGACAGTAATATGGAGTGATCTGCTCCGTTCTGTCACCAGGACAGTAATATGGAGTGATCTGCTCCGTTCCGCCACCAGGACAGTAATATGGAGTGATCTGCTCCGTTCTGTCACCAGGACAGTAATATGGAGTGATCTGCTCCGTTCTGTCACCAGGACAGTAATATGGAGTGATCTGCACCGTTCCGACAACAGGACAGTAATATGGAGTGCTCTGCTCCGTTCCGACAACAGGACAGTAATATGGAGTGCTCTGCTCCGTTCCGACAACAGGACAGTAATATGTAGTGCTCTGCTCCGTTCCGACAACAGGACAGTAATATGGAGTGATCTGCTCCGTTCTGTCACCAGGACAGTACTATGGAGTGATCTGCTCCGTTCTGTCACCAGGACAGTAATATGTAGTGATCTGCTCCGTTCTGTCACCAGGACAGTAATATATAGTGATCTGCTCCGTTCCGCCACCAGGACAGTAATATGTAGTGATCTGCTCCGTTCTGTCACCAGGACAGTACTATGGAGTGATCTGCTCCGTTCTGTCACCAGGACAGTAATATGTAGTGATCTGCTCCGTTCTGTCACCAGGACAGTAATATGTAGTGATCTGCTCCGTTCCGCCACCAGGACAGTAATATGTAGTGATCTGCTCCGTTCCGCCACCAGGACAGTAATATGGAGTGATCTGCTCCGTTCCGCCACCAGGACAGTAATATGGAGTGATCTGCTCCGTTCCGCCACCAGGACAGTAATATGGAGTGATCTGCTCCGTTCCGCCACCAGGACAGTAATATGGAGTGATCTGCTCCGTTCTGTCACCAGGGCAGTAATATGGAGTGATCTGCTCCGTTCCGCCACCAGGACAGTAATATGTAGTGATCTGCTCCGTTCCGCCACCAGGACAGTAATATGGAGTGATCTGCTCCGTTCCGCCACCAGGACAGTAATATGGAGTGATCTGCTCCGTTCTGTCACCAGGACAGTAATATGGAGTGATCTGCTCCGTTCCGTCACCAGGACAGTAATATGGAGTGATCTGCTCCGTTCCGTCACCAGGACAGTAATATGGAGTGATCTGCTCCGTTCTGTCATCAGGGCAGTAATATGTAGTGATCTGCTCCGTTCTGTCATCAGGGCAGTAATATGTAGTGATCTGCTCCGTTCTGTCATCAGGGCAGTAATATGTAGTGATCTGCTCCGTTCCGACAACAGGACAGTAATATGTAGTGATCTGCTCCGTTCTGTCACCAGGACAGTAATATGGAGTGCTCTGCTCCGTTCTGTCATCAGGACAGTAATATGGAGTGATCTGCTCTGTTCCGCCACCAGGACAGTAATATGGAGTGCTCTGCTCCGTTCTGTCATCAGGACAGTAATATGGAGTGATCTGCTCTGTTCCGCCACCAGGACAGTAATATGGAGTGCTCTGCTCCGTTCTGCCACCAGGACAGTAATATGGAGTGATCTGCTCCGTTCTGTCATCAGGACAGTAATATGGAGTGCTCTGCTCCGTTCTGCCACCAAGACAGTAATATGGAGTGATCTGCTCCGTTCTGTCACCAGGACAGTAATATGGAGTGCTCTGCTCCGTTCTGTCACCAGGACAGTAATATGGAGTGCTCTGCTCCGTTCTGCCACCAGGACAGTAATATGGAGTGCTCTGCTCCGTTCTGCCACCAGGACAATAGAACATTTAATTCAGAACGTTCCATTTACTCCCTGTAACGGTCTATTGAGTGATTTAAATACCACAACTTAGAATAGGACCGCTTAAAGTGGACTATCAACCAGAAGCTCTCAGGACTTCTATACTCCATTACCTGGCTTATTTTCCATTTTCCTGTTCTGAAAGAGGTGCAGTACATCTAGGCTATAAAATAGGACTGTCATAAAATAGCCTTTGTCCGTCTGTGGTCGTTGGCACTTTGATCACAAGGATGATACAATATAATACGATGTCCTTGTCTCAAATTACACCCTATTCCTTATGTAGTGCACTCCTTTTGACCAGGGCCCATATGAAAGTATTGTAGGGAATATGATGGCATTTGGGTCTAAGCCGAAATGATTTTAAATGATATGAGGATACAGTGTTGTACAGTGCTATACAGTACGGTAGTGTGAGGATGAGTGATCATATATGCCTCAGCATAACACATATGAGCTCCCGAGTGGGGCAGCGGTCTAAGGCACTGCATCTCAGTGCTAGAGGCGCACCTCAGACACCCTGGTTCGATTCCAGGCTGTATCACAACTGGCCGTGATTGGGAGTCCCATAGGGCGGTACACAATTGGCCCAGCGTCGTCTTGGTTTTGCCGGTGTAGGCCGTCATTGTAAATTAGAATTTGTTCTTAAAGGTTACATTTCAAAAATAGTTTTGAATCTAACTGCACTGTCCAATATACAGTAGCTATTACAGTGGAAGAATACCATGCTATTGTTTGAGGAGAGTGCACAATTTTGAACGTAAATAGTTATTAATAAACAAATTAGGCATATTTGGGTAGTCTTGATACAAAAAATTCACATAAATGCAATGGTTCATTGGATCAGTCTAAAACTTTGCACATACACTGCTGCCATCTAGTGGCCAAAATGTATATTGCATTCGGGCTGGAATAATACATTATGTCCTTTCTCTTGCATTTCAAAGATGATGGTACAAAAAACGGTTGTTTTTTTCTTTGTATTATCTTCTACCAGATCTATTGTGTTATATTCTTCTACATTCTTTCCACGTTTACACAAACTTCAAAGTGTTTCCTTTCTAATGGTACCAAGAATATGCATATCCTTGCTTCAGGGCCAGAGCTACAGGAAGTTATATTTGAGGATGTCACAAAAAGGGGCGGATCCTTTAAGGACAACAAAGTGAAGGTATTGGAGTGGCCATCACAAAGCCCTGACATCATCCTATAGAACATTTATGGGCAGAACTGGAAAAGCGTGTGCAAGCCAGGAGGCCTACAAACCTGACTCAGTTACACCAGCTCTGTCAGGAGGAATGGGTCAAAATTCACCCAACTTATTGTGGGAAGCTTGTGGAAGGCTACCTGAAAACATTTGACCCAAGTTAAACAATTTAAAGGCAATACTACCAAATACTAATTGAGTGAATGTAAACTTTTGACCCACTGGGAATGTGATGAAAGAAATAAAAGCTGAAATCAATCATTCTCTCTACTATTATTCTGACATTTCGCATTCTTAAAATAAACTGGTCATCCTAACTGATGTAAAACAGGGAATTTTTTACTAGGATTAAATGTCAGAAATGGTGAAAATCTGAGTTTAAATGTATTTGGCCGAGGTGTATGTAAACTTCCGACATCAACTGTATATAGTGTACGACTTTTGACCACAGCCTCCATAGGACACTGGTGAAAATACGTTCCCTACATAGAGTGCAATTTGGGATGCCGTCATGGAGTGAAGATGCAGGTTATGTTGATGATTGGATGGAGCGTTCTGATAGTTGAGTAGATCGAGTGTCAAGCAGGAAGTGCGCGCTGACACAGGACACGGAGGTCAATCACAGAGGTTACAAGACATAGAACATGACTGAACTGAGCAGACAGCCAGGGAGAGATTAGATAAACGTGATCTGTCACACACGACAAGATACTGTAGGTCACCCCATTTGCAATTCAGACATTCAAAAGCGTATCGGAATTTAATCTAAATCTTAATCAAATCAAAGTTTATTTGTCACGTGCTCTGAATACAGCAGGTGTAGTAGACCTTACAGTGAAATGCTGAATACAGCAGGTGTAGTAGACCTTACAGTGAAATGCTGAATACAGCAGGTGTAGTAGACCTTACAGTGAAATGCTGAATACAGCAGGTGTAGTAGACCTTACAGTGAAATGCTGAATACAGCAGGTGTAGTAGACCTTACAGTGAAATGCTGAATACAGCAGGTGTAGTAGACCTCACAGTGAAATGCTGAATACAGCAGGTGTAGTAGACCTTACAGTGAAATGCTGAATACAGCAGGTGTAGTAGACCTTACAGTGAAATGCTGAATACAACAGGTGTAGTAGACCTTACAGTGAAATGCTGAATACAGCAGGTGTAGTAGACCTTACAGTGAAATGCTGAATACAACAGGTGTAGTAGACCTTACAGTGAAATGCTGAATACAACAGGTGTAGTAGACCTTACAGTGAAATGCTGAATACAACAGGTGTAGTAGACCTTACAGTGAAATGCTGAATACAGCAGGTGTAGTAGACCTTACAGTGAAATGCTGAATACAGCAGGTGTAGTAGACCTTACAGTGAAATGCTGAATACAGCAGGTGTAGTAGACCTTACAGTGAAATGCTGAATACAGCAGGTGTAGTAGACCTTACAGTGAAATGCTGAATACAGCAGGTGTAGTAGACCTTACAGTGAAATGCTGAATACAGCAGGTGTAGTAGACCTCACAGTGAAATGCTGAATACAGCAGGTGTAGTAGACCTTACAGTGAAATGCTGAATACAGCAGGTGTAGTAGACCTTACAGTGTAATGCTGAATACAGCAGGTGTAGTAGACCTTACAGTGAAATGCTGAATACAACAGGTGTAGTAGACCTTACAGTGAAATGCTGAATACAGCAGGTGTAGTAGACCTTACAGTGAAATGCTGAATACAGCAGGTGTAGTAGACCTTACAGTGGAATGCTGAATACAGCAGGTGTAGTAGACCTTACAGTGAAATGCTGAATACAACAGGTGTAGTAGACCTTACAGTGAAATGCTGAATACAGCAGGTGTAGTAGACCTTACAGTGAAATGCTGAATACAACAGGTGTAGTAGACCTTACAGTGAAATGCTGAATACAGCAGGTGTAGTAGACCTTACAGTGAAATGCTGAATACAACAGGTGTAGTAGACCTTACAGTGAAATGCTGAATACAGCAGGTGTAGTAGACCTCACAGTGAAATGCTGAATACAGCAGGTGTAGTAGACCTTACAGTGAAATGCTGAATACAGCAGGTGTAGTAGACCTTACAGTGAAATGCTGAATACAACAGGTGTAGTAGACCTTACAGTGCAATGCTGAATACAACAGGTGTAGTAGACCTTACAGTGAAATGCTGAATACAACAGGTGTAGTAGACCTTACAGTGAAATGCTGAATACAACAGGTGTAGTAGACCTTACAGTGAAATGCTGAATACAACAGGTGTAGTAGACCTTACAGTGAAATGCTGAATACAACAGGTGTAGTAGACCTTACAGTGAAATGCTGAATACAACAGGTGTAGTAGACCTTACAGTGAAATGCTGAATACAGCAGGTGTAGTAGACCTTACAGTGAAATGCTGAATACAACAGGTGTAGTAGACCTTACAGTGAAATGCTGAATACAGCAGGTGTAGTAGACCTTACAGTGAAATGCTGAATACAACAGGTGTAGTAGATCTTACAGGGAAATGCTGAATACAGCAGGTGTAGTAGACCTTACAGTGAAATGCTGAATACAGCAGGTGTAGTAGACCTTACAGTGAAATGCTGAATACAGCAGGTGTAGTAGACCTTACAGTGAAATGCTGAATACAACAGGTGTAGTAGACCTTACAGTGAAATGCTGAATACAGCAGGTGTAGTAGACCTTACAGTGAAATGCTGAATACAGCAGGTGTAGTAGACCTCACAGTGAAATGCTGAATACAGCAGGTGTAGTAGACCTTACAGTGAAATGCTGAATACAGCAGGTGTAGTAGACCTTACAGTGAAATGCTGAATACAACAGGTGTAGTAGACCTTACAGTGAAATGCTGAATACAGCAGGTGTAGTAGACCTTACAGTGAAATGCTGAATACAGCAGGTGTAGTAGACCTTACAGTGAAATGCTGAATACAGCAGGTGTAGTAGACCTTACAGTGAAATGCTGAATACAGCAGGTGTAGTAGACCTTACAGTGAAATGCTGAATACAACAGGTGTAGTAGACCTTACAGTGAAATGCTGAATACAGCAGGTGTAGTAGACCTTACAGTGAAATGCTGAATACAGCAGGTGTAGTAGACCTCACAGTGAAATGCTGAATACAGCAGGTGTAGTAGACCTTACAGTGAAATGCTGAATACAACAGGTGTAGTAGACCTTACAGTGAAATGCTGAATACAGCAGGTGTAGTAGACCTTACAGTGAAATGCTGAATACAACAGGTGTAGTAGACCTTACAGTGAAATGCTGAATACAGCAGGTGTAGTAGACCTTACAGTGAAATGCTGAATACAACAGGTGTAGTAGACCTCACAGTGAAATGCTGAATACAGCAGGTGTAGTAGACCTTACAGTGAAATGCTGAATACAGCAGGTGTAGTAGACCTTACAGTGAAATGCTGAATACAGCAGGTGTAGTAGACCTTACAGTGAAATGCTGAATACAACAGGTGTAGTAGACCTTACAGTGAAATGCTGAATACAACAGGTGTAGTAGACCTTACAGTGAAATGCTGAATACAACAGGTGTAGTAGACCTTACAGTGAAATGCTGAATACAGCAGGTGTAGTAGACCTTACAGTGAAATGCTGAATACAGCAGGTGTAGTAGACCTTACAGTGGAATGCTGAATACAGCAGGTGTAGTAGACCTTACAGTGGAATGCTGAATACAGCAGGTGTAGTAGACCTTACAGTGAAATGCTGAATACAGCAGGTGTAGTAGACCTTACAGTGAAATGCTGAATACAACAGGTGTAGTAGACCTTACAGTGGAATGCTGAATACAGCAGGTGTAGTAGACCTTACAGTGGAATGCTGAATACAGCAGGTGTAGTAGACCTTACAGTGAAATGCTGAATACAGCAGGTGTAGTAGACCTTACAGTGAAATGCTGAATACAGCAGGTGTAGTAGACCTTACAGTGAAATGCTGAATACAGCAGGTGTAGTAGACCTTACAGTGAAATGCTGAATACAGCAGGTGTAGTAGACCTTACAGTGAAATGCTGAATACAGCAGGTGTAGTAGACCTTACAGTGAAATGCTGAATACAGCAGGTGTAGTAGACCTTACAGTGAAATGCTGAATACTACAGGTGTAGTAGACCTTACAGTGAAATGCTGAATACAGCAGGTGTAGTAGACCTTACAGTGAAATGCTGAATACAGCAGGTGTAGTAGACCTCACAGTGAAATGCTGAATACAGCAGGTGTAGTAGACCTCACAGTGAAATGCTGAATACAGCAGGTGTAGTAGACCTCACAGTGAAATGCTGAATACAGCAGGTGTAGTAGACCTTACAGTGAAATGCTGAATACAACAGGTGTAGTAGACCTTACAGTGAAATGCTGAATACAGCAGGTGTAGTAGACCTCACAGTGAAATGCTGAATACAGCAGGTGTAGGTAGACCTTACAGTGAAATGCTGAATACAACAGGTGTAGGTAGACCTTACAGTGAAATGCTGAATACAACAGGTGTAGTAGACCTTACAGTGAAATGCTGAATACAGCAGGTGTAGTAGACCTCACAGTGAAATGCTGAATACAGCAGGTGTAGTAGACCTTACAGTGAAATGCTGAATACAGCAGGTGTAGTAGACCTTACAGTGAAATGCTGAATACAGCAGGTGTAGTAGACCTTACAGTGAAATGCTGAATACAGCAGGTGTAGTAGACCTTACAGTGAAATGCTGAATACAGCAGGTGTAGTAGACCTTACAGTGAAATGCTGAATACAGCAGGTGTAGTAGACCTACAGTGAAATGCTGAATACAGCAGGTGTAGGTAGACCTTACAGTGAAATGCTGAATACAACAGGTGTAGTAGACCTTACAGTGAAATGCTGAATACAGCAGGTGTAGTAGACCTTACAGTGAAATGCTGAATACAACAGGTGTAGTAGACCTTACAGTGAAATGCTGAATACAGCAGGTGTAGTAGACCTTACAGTGAAATGCTGAATACAGCAGGTGTAGTAGACCTTACAGTGAAATGCTGAATACAGCAGGTGTAGTAGACCTTACAGTGAAATGCTGAATACAGCAGGTGTAGTAGACCTTACAGTGAAATGCTTACTTACAGGCTCTAACCAATAGTGCAAAAAAGATATTAGGTGAACAATAGGTAAGTAAAGAAATAAACAACAGTAAAAAGACAGTGAAAAATAACAGTAGAGGTTATATACAGTAGAGAGGCTATATACAGTAGAGAGGCTATATACAGTAGAGAGGCTCTATACAGTAGAGAGGCTATATACAGTAGAGGTTATATACAGTAGAGAGGCTATATACAGTAGAGAGGTTATATACAGTAGAGAGGCTCTATACAGTAGAGAGGCTATATACAGTAGAGGTTATATACAGTAGAGAGGCTCTATACAGTAGAGAGGCTATATACAGTAGAGAGGCTATATACAGTAGAGAGGCTCTATACAGTAGAGAGGCTATATACAGTAGAGGCTATATACAGTAGAGGCTATATACAGTAGAGAGGCTATATACAGTAGAGAGGCTATATACAGTAGAGGCTATATACAGTAGAGGCTCTATACAGTAGAGGCTATATACAGTAGAGAGGCTATATACAGTAGAGGCTATATACAGTAGAGGCTATATACAGTAGAGAGGCTATATACAGTAGAGAGGTTATATACAGTAGAGAGGTTATATACAGTAGAGAGGCTATATACAGTAGAGAGGTTATATACAGTAGAGAGGCTCTATACAGTAGAGAGGCTATATACAGTAGAGAGGCTATATACAGTAGAGAGGTTATATACAGTAGAGAGGCTCTATACAGTAGAGAGGCTATATACAGTAGAGAGGCTATATACAGTAGAGAGGTTATATACAGTCCTGAGGTTATATACAGCAGAGAGGCTATATACAGTAGAGGTTATATACAGTAGAGAGGCTATATACAGTAGAGAGGCTATATACAGTAGAGAGGCTATATACAGTACTGAGGTTATATACAGTAGAGAGGCTATATACAGTAGAGGTTATATACAGTAGAGAGGCTATATACACTAGAGAGGTTATATACAGTAGCGAGGCTCTATACAGTAGAGAGGTTATATACAGTAGAGAGGCTCTATACAGTAGAGAGGCTCTATACAGTAGCGAGGCTCTATACAGTAGCAAGGCTACATACAGACACAGGTTATTCAGGCTGATTGAGGTAGTATGTGCATGTAGATATGGTTAAAGTGACTGCATATATGATGAACAGAGAGTAGCAGTAGTGTAAAAGAGGGGTTGGTGGGTGGTGGGTGGGACACAATGCAGATAGCCCGGTTAGCCAATGTACTGGAGCTCTGGTTGGTCGGGCCAATTGAGGTAGTATGTACATGAGTGTATAGTTAAAGTGACTGTGCATATATGATAAACAGACAGTAGCAGTAGCTTAAAAGGCATTAAATGTGAAGTCTAATGTAGACCTTATCAATCCACATTTATCAAAAGTGGAAGACACATTCAACACCTTGACTGTAAGAAAAGTCCTATATTTTCTGAAGAGAATGCAAGACATTACACTGCCGTGCGCCAATGCACAGAGACGACGTCTCCTTAAAATACTCTCTTAAGCTGGAGAATGATCAGTAACTCCACATCTTTAAAGGAGAAGCTCTGTGATACACACACACACACACACACACACACACACACACACACACACACACACACACACACACACACACACACACACACACACACACACACACACACACACACACACACACACACACACACACGGGGGTCATGTGGTGTGAAACACCTGGAACAACTAGACGAGCTGGAACGCTCTCCGTTGAGTCTACGGTTGAGCACGTTCCTAAAATACTGTGTTTTCCGTGGATCGTTCTCCTCCGTGGCCGTTAATTACAGTGATTTTCTCCTCTCGTTGTCAAGGTGACGCCCAGTGTTCGGCTCTCTGGGGGCGGTCCAAAATGGCATCCTGTTCTCTACACAGTGCACTACATTTGAACAGGGCCTATAGGGCTGTGGTAGTGCACTATATAGGGAACAGGGTGGCGTTTTTAGGACGCACGGCCAGCGAGTTCTGTGGTTATGACAGGGTGTAATTAAGAAGAAGCAGTTAATGCTATGGTCTGTACGGTGTGGGATAATTACTGGACTTGACCCTGTTCTGTGTCTGTACAGGTCAGCTTGTCATTCAGAGGGTCTTGTCACGTTCACATAATAACAGTAATCCCATAGCATCACTTACACATCACTTACTGCTGGTGTTCAGTGTGTGTGTGACGCTACGGTCACAAGACGCAGGCCTCCTAATTGTCCCTAGAATATTTAAGCAAACAGCTGGAGGCAGGGCTTTCTCCTATAGAGCTCCATTTTTATGGAACGGTCTGCCTACCCATGTCAGAGACGCAGACTCGGTCTCAACCTTTAAGTCTTTACTGAAGACTCATCTCTTCAGTGGGTCATATGATTGAGTGTAGTCTGGCCCAGGAGTGTGAAGGTGAACGGAAAGGCTCTGGAGCAACGAACCGCCCTTGCTGTCTCTGCCTGGCCGGTTCCCCTCTTTCCACTGGGATTCTCTGCCTCTAACCCTATTACAGGGGCTGAGTCACTGGCTTACTAGGGCTCTTTCATGCCGTCCCTAGGAGGGGTGCGTCACTTGAGTGGGTTGAGTCACTGATGTGATCTTCCTGTCTGGGTTGGCGCCCCCCCTTGGGTTGTGCCATGGTGGAGATCTCTGTGGGCTATACTCGGCCTTGTCTCAGGATGGTAAGTTGGTGGTTGAAGATATCCCTCTAGTGGTGTGGGGGCTGTGCTTTGGCAAAGTAGGTGGGGTTATATCCTTCTGTTTGGCCCTGTCCGGGGGTGTCCTCGGATGGGGCCACAGTGTCTCCTGACCCCTCCTGTCTCAGCCTCCGGTATTTATGCTGCAGTAGTTTATGTGTCGGGGGGCTAGGGTCAGTTTGTTATATCTGGAGTACTTCTCCTGTCTTATCCGGTGGCCTGTGTGAATTTAAGTGTGCTCTCTCTAATTCTCTATTTCTCTCTCTCTTTCTCTCTCTCGGAGGACCAGAGCCCTAGGACCATGCCTCAGGACTACCTGACCTGAGGACTCCTTGTTGTCCCCAGTCCACCTGACCGTGCTGCTACTCCAGTATCAACTGTTCTGCCTGCGGCTATGGAATCCTGACCTGTTCACCGGACGTGCTACCTGTCCCAGACCTGCTGTTTTCAACTCTCTAGAGACAGCAGGAGCGGTAGAGATACTCTTAATGATCAGCTATGAAAAGCCAACTGACATTTACTCCTGAGGTGCTGACTTGCTGCACCCTTGACAACTACTGTGATTATTATTATTTGACCATGCTGGTCATTTATGAACATTTGAACATCTTGGCCATGTTCTGTTAGAATCTCCACCCGACACAGCCGGAAGAGGACTGGCCACCCCACATAGCCTGGTTCCTCTCTAGGTTTCTTCCTAGGTTTTGGCCTTTCTAGGGAGTTTTTCCTAGCCACCATGCTTCTACACCTGCATTGCTTGCTGTTTGGGGTTTTAGGCTGGGTTTCTGTACAGCACTTTGAGATATCAGCTGATGTACGAAGGGATATATAAATACATGTGATTTGATGTGTGTGTGTGTGTGTGTATGTATGTTTGTGTGTTTGTGTTTGTGTTTGTGTGTGTGTGTGTGTGTATGTTTGT
The DNA here is from genome assembly GCF_002021735.2 of Oncorhynchus kisutch. Classification (NCBI taxonomy): domain Eukaryota; kingdom Metazoa; phylum Chordata; class Actinopteri; order Salmoniformes; family Salmonidae; genus Oncorhynchus; species Oncorhynchus kisutch. The sequence continues at coordinate 10,751,533 of NW_022261985.1, read as the reverse complement.
GTGTGTGTGTGTGTGTGTGTGTATGTTTGTGTGAGTGTGTATGTTTGTGTGTGTGTGTGTGTGTGTATGTGTTTGTGTGTGTGTGTGTGTGTGTGTATGTTTGTGTGAGTGTGTGTGTGTATGTTTGTGTGTGTGTGTGTGAATGTGTGTGTGTGTGTGTGTGTGTGTGTGTGTGTGTGTGTGTGTGTGTGTGTGTGTGTGTGTGTGTGTGTGTGTGTGTGTGTGTGTGTGTGTGTGTGTGTGTGTGTGTGTGTGTGTGTGTGCCTGTGTTTGTGTGTGTATGTATGACTAGATAGTCAACTGTGATTATTAGTTTAGTTCAAATGAATTAAACATTTAAATGATGATATTATATAATATATAATTGTGTTTAGATGCCCACTATCTGTACTCTGGTACTACTTGAAGAAAGCGCACAAACATTGTACTATACACATATACTATACAGCACCTTGAGATGCTGATGAAAGAAGGGCTATGAATACATTTGATTTGATTTCATTCTCTGAAGATGAGTTAGGTTAGCAGTTACCCAGAGAGCTGAATAAACCCAGCTTCCAGACAGACTCGCAAGAGAGATAGTCAAAGTGCACAGTTTATTAATGAATCAGACAGCTCTTATTACTACGACCCTCTCCAGGGTTTATTAATGAATCAGAGGGCTGTTATTACTACGACCCTCTCCAGGGTTTATTAATGGATCAGACAGCTCTTATTACTACGACCCTCTCCAGGGTTTATTAATGAATCAGAGGGCTGTTATTACTACGACCCTCTCCAGGGTTTATTAATGGATCAGACAGCTGTTATTACTACGACCCTCTCCAGGGTTTATTAATGAATCAGAGGGCTGTTATTACTACGACCCTCTCCAGGGTTTATTAATGGATCAGACAGCTGTTAATACTACGTAACTGACCCTCTCCAGGGTTTATTAATGAATCAGACAGCTGTTATTACTACGACCCTCTCCAGGGTTTATTAATGAATCAGACAGCTGTTAATACTACGTAACAGACCCTCTCCAGGGTTTATTAATGGATCAGACAGCTGTTATTACTACGACCCTCTCCAGGGTTTATTAATGGATCAGACAGCTGTTATTACCACGACCCTCTACAGGGTTTATTAATGGATCAGACAGCTGTTATTACTACGACCCTCTCCAGGGTTTAATAATGAATCAGACAGCTGTTAATACTACGTAACAGACCCTCTCCAGGGTTTATTAATGGATCAGACAGCTGTTATTACTACGACCCTCTCCAGGGTTTATTAATGGATCAGACAGCTGTTATTACTACGACCCTCTCCAGGGTTTATTAATGGATCAGACAGCTGTTAATACTACGTAACTGACCCTCTCCAGGGTTTATTAATGAATCAGAGGGCTGTTATTACTACGACCCTCTCCAGGGTTTATTAATGAATCAGAGGGCTGTTATTACTACGACCCTCTCCAGGGTTTATTAATGGATCAGACAGCTGTTATTACTACGACCCTCTACAGGGTTTATTAATGGATCAGACAGCTGTTATTACTACGACCCTCTCCAGGGTTTAATAATGAATCAGACAGCTGTTATTACTACGACCCTCTACAGGGTTTATTAATGGATCAGACAGCTGTTATTACTACGACCCTCTCCAGGGTTTAATAATGGATCAGACAGCTGTTATTACTACGTAACTGATCCTCTCCAGGGTTTATTAATGGATCAGAGGGCTGTTATTACTACGTAACTGATCCTCTCCAGGGTTTATTAATGAATCAGACAGCTGTTGTTGTGTTGAGGATTCCCTATGGAGACAGCCATGTTTTTGATCCCAATCACTTTCAGTTTTATAAAGGAACACATCGACCTTTTCTCACGACTGTCGTCCATCTCGTCTTACCTCATGCCGTCTTACCTCATGCCGTACATTATAAAGATATACCTGGATTTATATCAGGAACCATCGAGTCGGTTGTTCCCATTTCCTTCTGTCAGAATACAACGCATCTTCAATATGAAGTGATGAAAGCTGATATTGGGGACAGAGCGCATCTGTCGCTTCCTCAGATATTTACCTGTGAGAGTTATTATTGTGGGAAAATAAAGGGTCGTGCTCTGTGCCAGGTTCAGGTGCCTCAGCCATCTCACGAGTCTCAGATGAGATGTATATAAAAACCAGATCCCTTCCTCTCTCCGCTCCTCCTCCGCTCTCTCCTCTTATTCCTCCACCCAGAGCGGTGGTGTGTGTATACCCCTGGCTCTACCTGTACCCCGCCCCCCCACCCCGTTCCGAGGGTAATAACACCCCATACATCTACCTCTACCTGTACCGTACCCCCCCCACCCCATTCCGATGGTAATAACACCCCATTCATCTACCTCTACCTCTACCTCTACCTCTACCTCTACCTCTCCCTCTACCTCTACCTGTACCGTACCCCCCCCCACCCCGTTCCGATGGTAATAACACCCCATTCATCTGCCTCTACCTCTACCTCTACCCCCCCCCCCCTGTTCCGATGGTAATAACACCCCATACTCCTCCCTATACCTCTAACCCCCCCTGTTCCGATGGTAATAATACCCCTCCCTCTACCTCTACCCCCCCCCCCCCCTGTTCCGATGGTAATAACACCCCATACCCCTCCCTCTACCTCTACCCCCCCCCCCCTGTTCCGATGGTAATAACACCCCGTACCCCTCCCTCTCCCTCTACCTCTCCCTCTACCTCCCCCGTTCCGATGGTAATAACACCCCATACCCCTCCCTCTCCCTCTACCCCCCCTGTTCCGATGGTAATAACACCCCATACCCCTCCCTCTACCCCCCCCCCTGTTCCGATGGTAATAACACCCCATACCCCTCCCTCTCCCTCTACCCCCCCTGTTCCGATGGTAATAACACCCCATACCCCTCCCTCTACCCCCACCCCCATTGTTCCGATCGTAACAACACCCCATACCCCTCCCTCTCCCTCTACCCCCCCCCTGTTCCGATGGTAACAACACCCCGTACCCCTCCCTCCACCCCCCCCCCCTCGTTCTGATGGTAACAACACCCCGTATTGTTTCCTCTCCCTCTACCCCTACCCCCCCCGTTCTGATGGTAACAACACCCCGTATTGTTTCCTCTCCCTCTACCCCCCCCCCCCCGTTCTGACGGTAACAACACCCCGTTCCCCTACCTCTAACCCCCCCCCCTGTTCCGATGGTAACAACACCCCCGTACCCCTCCCTCTACCCCCCCCCGTTCCGATGGTAACAACACCCCATACCCTCCTCTACCCCCCCCCCCCCGTTCTGATGGTAACAACACCCCGTATTGTTTCCTCTCCCTCTACCCCCCCCCCCGTTCTGATGGTAACAACACCCCGTACCCCTCCCTCTACCCCCCCCCCGTTCTGATGGTAACAACACCCCGTACCCCTCCCTCTACCCCCCCCACGTTCCGTTGGTAACAACCACCCCGTACCCCTCCCTCTACCCCGCCCCCCCCCCCCCCGTTCTGATGGTAACAACACCCCGTATTGTTTCCCCTCCCTCTACCCCTACCCCCCCCGTTCTGATGGTAACAACACCCCGTACCCCTCCCTCTACCCCTACCCCCCCGTTCTGATGGTAACAACACCCCGTACCCTCCCTCTACCCCTACCCCCCCCGTTCCGATGGTAACAACACCCCGTACCCCTCCCTCTACCCCCCCCGTTCCGATGGTAACAACACCCCGTACCCCTCCCTCTACCCCCCCCCCCCCCCGTTCTGATGGTAACAACACCCCGTACCCCTCCCTCTACCCCCCCCCGTTCTGATGGTAACACACCCCATACCCCTCCCTCTACCCCCCCCCCCCCGTTCTGATGGTAACAACACCCCGTACCCCTCCCTCTACCCCCCCCCCCCGTTCCGATGGTAACAACACTCCGTACCCTCCCTCTACCCCCCCCCCGTTCTGATGGTAACAACACCCCGTATTGTTTCCCCTCCCTCTACCCCTACCCCCCCCGTTCTGATGGTAACAACACCCCGTACCCCTCCCTCTACCCCTACCCCCCCCGTTCCGATGGTAACAAACACCCCCGTACCCCTCCCTCTACCCCCCCACCCCCGTTCCGATGGTAACAACACCCCGTACCCCTCCCTCTACCCCCCCCCCCCCGTTCCGATGGTAACAACACTCCGTACCCCTCCCTCTACCCCCCCCCCCCGTTCTGATGGTAACAACACCCCGTATTGTTTCCCCTCCCTCTACCCCTACCCCCCCCGTTCTGATGGTAACAACACCCCGTACCCTCCCTCTACCCTACCCCCCCGTTCCGATGGTAACAACACCCCGTACCCCTCCCTCTACCCCCCCACCCCCGTTCCGATGGTAACAACACCCCGTACCCCTCCCTCTACCCCCCCCCCCCCGTTCTGATGGTAACAACACCCCGTACCCCTCCCTCTACCCCCCCCCCCCCCCGTTCTGATGGTAACAACACCCCGTACCCCTCCCTCTACCCCCCCCCGTTCTGATGGTAACAACACCCCATACCCCTCCCTCTACCCCCCCCCGTTCTGATGGTAACAACACCCCGTACCCCTCCCTCTACCCCCCCCCCCCCGTTCTGATGGTAACAACACCCCGTACCCCTCCCTCTACCCCCCCCCCCCGTTCTGATGGTAACAACACCCCGTACCCCTCCCTCTACCCCCCCCCCCCCCGTTCTGATGG